>NW_028319978.1:0-60893 GCF_062004578.1 Staurois parvus
CCACGGCATCCACTGCTTTACATTGCACTTGGTGATGTAAGGCTTGGATGCAGCTGCTCGGCCATGGAAACCCATTCCATGAAGCTCTCTACGCACTGTTGTTGGGCTCATCTGAAGGCCACACCAAGTTTGGAGGTCTTTAGCTATTGACTCTGCAGACAGTTGGCGACTTCTGCGCACTGTGCGCTTCAGCATGGGCTGACCCCGCCCTGTCATGTGACGTGGCCTACCACTTGGTGGCTGAGTGGCTGTTGTTCCCAGTTGCTTCCACTTTGTTATAATCCCACTAACAGTTGAGCGTGGAATATTTAGTAGCCAGGAAATGTCACGGATGGACTTATTGCCCAGGTGGCCACCTATCACGGGACCACGCTTGGAGTCACTGAGCTCCCGAGAGCGACCCATTCTTTCACCAATGTTTATAGAAGCAGTCTGCATGCCTAGGGGCTTGATTGTATACACCTGTGTCCATGGAGGGGATTGGAGCACCTGAATCACATGATATGGAGGGTATTGGAACACCTGAATCACATGATATGGAGGGGATTGGAACATCTGAATCACATGATTGGGAGGGGATTGGAACACTGGAATCACATGATTGGGAGGGGATTGGAACACCTGAATCACATGATTGGGAGGGCATTGGAACACCTGAATCACATGATTGGGAGGGGATTGGAACACCTGAATCACATGATTGGGAGGGCATTGGAACACCTGAATCACATGATTGGGAGGGCATTGGAACACCTGAATCACATGATTGGGAGGGCATTGGAACGCCTGAATCACATGATTGGAAGGGGATTGGAACACCTGAATCACATGATTGGGAGGGGATTGAAACACCTGAATCACATGATTGGGATATAGTGGATTGAAACACCTGAATCACATGATTGGGAGGGGATTGAAACACCTGAATCACATGATATGGAGGGGATTGGAACATCTGAATAACATGATATGGAGGGGATTGGAACATCTGAATCACATGATTGGGAGGGGATTGGAACACTGGAATCACATGATTGGGAGGGCATGGGAACACCTGAATCACATGATTGGGAGGGGATTGGAACACCTGAATCACATGATTGGGAGGGGATTGGAACACCTGAATCACATGATTGGGAGGGGATTGAAACACCTGAATCACATGATTGGGAGGGCGGGGACAATACTTTTGGCAATACAGTATAGATTGTACTAAGGGGAGAACAAAACACGGGGCAAACCTGCAGGCCCTCTTTGTCAAACTAAAGGAAAGAGATGAGAGGAAAAGAAAGGAGAGAAGGAGAGAAAGAAAAGCAAAGGAAATTAAATGAAAGAAAAGCAACATAAAAGTGAGGAGAGGAACAGAGAAAAGAAGAAGCGGGAATGAGAAGAAAAGCAAAGGAGAATGAAGGAAATGGGAAAAAGATAAGGTATGTAAAAAAAAGGGAACGGAAAACTCCATCCAAGTTGTGTTAGGAACTTAGGAAAGGAGAGGCAAAGAAGGGAGAGAAAAAAGGGAACAGAACAGAAAAAATACATGTGGGAAGAGAAAAGGAGAAGAGGAAAAAGAAGGGAACATAAAGGAGAGGAGAGAGAAAGAAGAGGAGAGGAAAGGAGAGGGAGGGGGAGAGGAAAGGAGAGGAAAGGGGAGGAGGGGAGAGGAGAGGAGAGAAAAGGAAAAGGAAATGAGACGAGAGGGAAAGGAAAGGAGAGGAGGGGAGAGGGAAAAGAGAGGAGAGGGGAACGGAGAGGGGAGGAGAGGGGAACAGTGAAGAGGGAAAGAAAAGGAGAAGATAGAGAAAGGAAAGAAGAGTAAAAGGGGGAAGAGGAAGGGAAAGGGAGGGGAGGGGAGAGGAAAATGAAAGCATAGGAGAGGGAGAAAAGAGGAGTGGAGAGAAAAGGAAATGAGAGGAGAGGGAAAGGAATGGAGAGGGTAAAGGTGAGGAGAGGAGAGGGAAAGAAAAGGAGAGAAGGGGGTAAAGGAGAGGGGAGGAGACGGGAAGAAAAGGAGAGGGAAAGAAAAGGAGAGAATAGAAAAAGGAAAGAAGAGGAAAGGGGAGGAGAGGAAAACGAAAGGATAGGAGAGGAGAGGAGAGGAGAGGAGTGGAGAGAAAAGGAAATGAGAGGAGAGGGAAAGGAAAGGAGGAGAGGGAAAGAAAAGGAGAGGAGGGGACAGAGAAAGGAGAGGAGAGGGAAAGGAGAGGAGAGGGGAAAGGAGAAGGGATGAGAGGAGAGTGGAAGAAAAGGAGAGGATCAGATAGGGAAAAAAGAGGATAGAGAAAGGAAAGAAGAGGAAAGGGAAGGAGAGGAGAGGGAGAGGAAGAGAGGAGAGGGAGAGGAGGAGGAGAGGGAAACAAAAGGATAGGAAAGGGAGAGGAGAGGGGAAGAAAAGGATAGGAGAGAGAAAGGATAGGAGAGGGAGAGGAGATGAGAGGGAAACAAAAGGATAGGAGAGGGAGAGGAGAGGGGAAGAAAAAGATAGAAGAGGGAGGGGAGAGGAGAGGAGAGGGAAAGGAAAGGATAAGAGAGGGAAAGGATAGGAGAGGGAGAGGAGATGAGAGGGAAACAAAAGGATAGGAGAGGGAGAGGAGAGGGAGAGGAGAGGGGAAGAAAAGGATAGGAGAGGGAGAGGAGATGGAAACAAAAGGATAGGAGAGGGAGAGGAGAGGGAGAGGAGAGGGGAAGAAAAGGATAGGAGAGGGAGAGGAGAGGGAGAGGAGAGGGGAAGAAAAGGATAGGAGAGGGAGAGGAGAGGAGAGGAGATGGAAACAAAAGGATAGGAGAGGGAGAGGAGAGGGAGCGGAGAGGGGAAGAAAAGGATAGGAGAGGGAGAGGAGAGGAGAGGAGATGGAAACAAAAGGATAGGAGAGGGAGAGGAAAGGAGAGGGAAAGGAAAGGATAGGAGAGGGAAATGAAAGGAGAGGAGAGGGAAAGGAGAGAGATTGTGTGCATTTTTTTGCCCAAATCAGTGTTGCACAATACTTTTAATACGAGGCTTCAGTAATGAAGTCTCTCTAACAGAAATAAGACATCTGCCTCTGCCCTCACAGAGGAGTCTCACTTCTTTAGTTGCATTATCTGTACAGTAAAATAAAGAAAGGAAAAATATTGGGATCCCGTCATTTAGGGTACAGCGAGTGGAGGGAGTGGAAATTGAAGTCCTCAAGAAATATAAAAATTAAATCAGCCTGAGGTGAAGAGGTTGGATGTCCAGCATCTTCCAGCCCTTTTCTCTGAATGGATCTGTTAGTCCATCCAGATTGCACCGAGTGCCTGCACCGTGCATGGAGTGTCTGCACACCGTGCCGTCCGCCCACTCACACCTCATTGTTCCTGATTTCTTATTATTCCTTCCCTCCACATCTGGGTCAGGTGACAACAACGACATAGAACATGTTATGTGACACGTGAGCTGCTGGCACGAGGAGGCAGGGAACACGTGTAAGAAAATCAACACATTTATCTGCCTTTCCCCCTCTGTGATCCATTATCTGCTGCAGAATTCTGACTGTGCCGACATAGAAGAGAGCTGTGACTCATCGCCGGTGTGTGTGTGCTCACATCCAACCCTTCCTCGCTCACATCCAACCCTTCCTCGCTCACATCCAACCCTTCCTCGCTCACATCCAACCCTTCCTCGCTCACATCCAACCCTTCCTCGCTCACATCCAACCCTTCCTCGCTCACAACCTCCGATCCTCGCCATACAAACGCTCCATTCTCCACCCTAACATATCTTATTACTGTTAGCCTCTATACCTCCTGTATCCTCAATGTCACCCTCCTAGATTGTAAGCTCTTCTACCTCCTGTATCCTCAATGTCACCCTCCTAGATTGTAAGCTCTTCTACCTCCTGTATCCCCCATTATACCTTAATAGATTGTCAGCTCTTCTACCTTCTGTATCCCCCCTTATACCCCAATAGATTGTAAGCTCTTCTACCTTCTGTATCCTCCCTTATACCCTAATAGATTGTAAGCTCTTCTACCTCCTGTGTCCCCCCTTATACCCTAATAGATTGTAAGCTCTTCTACCTCCTGTATCCCCCCTTATACCCTAATAGATTGTAAGCTCTTCTACCTCCTGTATCCTCCCTTATACCCTAATAGAGTGTAAGCTCTTCTACCTCCTGTATCCTTCCTTATACCCTAATAGATTGTCAGCTCTTCTACCTCCTGTATCCCCCCTTATACCCTAATAGATTGTCAGCTCTTCTACCTCCTGTATCCCCCCTTATACCCTAATAGATTGTCAGCTCTTCTACCTCCTGTATCCCCCCTTATACCCTAATAGATTGTCAGCTCTTCTACCTTCTGTATCCTCCCTTATACGCTAATAGATTATTATTATTATTACATCGGGTTTATATAGCGCCAAAGGGTTTGCTCGGCGCTGTACAATAGGGGGGACAATACATGGCACAGTACAACAACAACAAACAACGTACGAGGGGTAAGAGGGCCCTACTCTTACGAGCTTACAATCTAGGAGGGAGGGGGTAATGGTACAGTAGGAAGTGGCTGAGGGGAATGAAGTGGTGGGAGGAATGAGGGAGAATGGCCGTTAGGTGAGGGTGGGGTAGGCTTCCCTGAAGAGATGGGTTTTGAGGGAGCGCCTGAATGTGAGGAGGGAAGGCGACAGTCTGATGGATTGGGGCAGTGAGTTCCAGAGGATGGGGGAGGACCTGGAGAAGTCCTGCAGTCGTGCATGGGAGGAGGAGACCAGGGAGCAGGATAGAAGGAGGTCCTGTGAGGAGCGAAGGGCACGGGTAGGGTGGTACTTGGGGATCAGATTGGTGAGGTAGTCAGGGGCAGTGTTGTGAACGGCTTTGTAGGTCAGGGTTAGGAGTTTAAATTTGATGCATTGGGCAATCGGGAGCCAGTGGAGGGAGAGGCAGAGGGGGGTGGCAGAGGTGGAGCGGGTGGTGAGGTGGATGAGTCTAGCCGCTGAGTTCAGGATGGTCAGGAGCGGGGAGAGCCTGCACTGGGGTAGGCCAGTGAGAAGAGAGTTGCAGTAGTCAAGGCGTGAGATGATGAGGGAGTGTACGAGTAGTTTGGTGGTGTCTGGGGTGAGGAAGGTACGTATCTTGGCAATGTTGCGAAGATGGAGCCTGCATGTGTTTGTAAGTGATTTGACATGCGGTTGGAAGGAGAGGTTGGAGTCAAGAATGACGCCAAGGACTTTGGCTTGCGGGGCGGGAGTGATAGTGGAGTTGTTGGTGATGATGGATAGGATGGGGGGGGGGGTGTTGGCAGGGGGAAAGATGAGGAGCTCGGTTTTGGAGAGGTTGAGCTTGAGGAAATGGAGCGACATCCAGTCTGAGATGTCATTTAGGAGGTGAGTGATGCGGGCGGAGATAGTGGGGGTGAGGAGAGGGGTGGAGAGGTAGATTTGGGTGTCGTCAGCGTAGAGGTGATAGTTGAAGCCGTGAGAGTGTATGAGTTTGCCCAGGGAGGAGGTGTAGATGGAGAAGAGAAGGGGTCCAAGGACAGAGCCTTGGGGGACCCCAACAGAGAGGGGGAGGGAGGGGGAGGTGGCACCATTGTAGGTGACACTGAAGGAGCGTCGGGATAGGTAGGATGAGAACCAAGAGAGAGCAGTATCTCTGATGCCAAGGGAGAGTAGTTTATTAAGGAGGAGGGGGTGGTCAACTGTGTCGAAGGCCGCGGAGAGGTCCAGGAGAAGGAGGACAGAGTAGCCGCCCCTGGCTTTGGCGTTTAGTAGGTCGTTAGTGATTTTGAGGAGGGCAGTTTCAGTGGAGTGTAGGGGACGGAAGCCGGACTGTAGAGGGTCAAGGAGGTTATTGTCTGTAAGGTGGGCGCTTAGGCGATCATAGACTATGCGTTCAAGGAGCTTGGAGGTGAGTGGCAGCAGGGAGATGGGTCTGAGGTTGTTGGGGTCCGCGGGATCCAGGGAGGGCTTTTTGAGGATGGGGGTGATATGCGCGTGCTTTAGGGGGGAGGGGAATACGCCAGTAGAGAGGGAGAGATTGAAGATGTGGGTGAGGGAGCGGATGAGGGAGGTGGGGGGTGACCGGAGGAGTTGAGAGGGGATAGGGTCCAGGGGGCAGGTAGTGAGGCGGGCTTCTGAGAGGACTTTGGCGACTTCCTCAGTAGTGACAGGGCTGAGGGAGTGCAGTGCGGGGGGGGGTTATGGTGGGCGGGGCATTGGGAGAGGTGGGGGGCAGTGCGGTTGTTAGGGCAGAGGAGGGGGGAGATGAGGGGGTGACGGGGGTGAGGAGGCTAGGTGGGGAGGTAGATTGCAAGTTGACGATGTCCTTACGGATAGTGTCAATCTTGTTGTGGAGATGAGTGGCAATCTCGTGGGCGGTGAGAGAGGTACTGAGTGGAGGAGGGGGGGGAGAGAGCAGGGAGTTGAAGGTGGAGAAGAGTCGGCGGGGGCAGGAGGAGAGGGTGTTTATTAGGTTAACAAAGTAGGCCTGCTTGGCGGCGTGGAGGGAGGAGGTGTAGGTGAGAAATGCAGATTTGTAGAGGGAGAAAGTATGAGGGGTCCTGGTTTTGCGCCACAGTCTCTCCAGTGCGCGACTGCGACGTTTGAGGCGTTTAGTGCTGTCGGTCTGCCAGGGTTGGAGCGGTCTGGGTTTGATGATGCGTGTGGTTAGGGGTGCCAGAGAGTCTAGGGCAGCTGACAGTGAGTCATTGTACAAGATGGTGGCTATGTCAGGACATGACAGTGAGAGGATGCTGTCGTGTAGGCGGTCGGCGGCAGAGTGGAGGGGGGCCGGGTTCAGGTTGCGGAGGTTGCGGCTGATGATGGTTTGGCGTTTTTGAGGGGGGGAGTTGGGGGAAGGGGAGATGGAGAAGGTGAGGAGGTGGTGGTCGGAGAGAGGGAAGGGGGTGTTAGTGAAGTGGTTGAGGGTACAGAGGTGGGAGAAGACAAGGTCCAGGGTGTTCCCTCCGAAGTGGGTGGAGGATTGAGTGTGCTGTGTGAGCGCGAAGGAGGAGGTTAGGTGGAGGAATTAGGAAGTGGCCGGGTTGTTGTCGTTGATGGGGATGTTGAAGTCCCCGAGGATGATGGTCGGTAGCTCAGAGGAGAGGAAGAAGGGGAGCCAGGCGGCGAAGTCATCCAGGAAGCGGGGTATGGACCCAGGAGGCCTGTAGATCACTGCAATCCTTAGGGGGGTGGGTGAGAAGAGTCGGATGCAGTGCGCCTCAAAGGAGGGGAAGGAAAGAGAGGGGGGGTTAGGGAGGACCTGGAAGGTGCTAAGCGGTGATAGGAGCAGGCCGACACCACCACCTCTGCGATCGCTCAGTCTTGGTGAGTGGGTCCAGATGAGACCTCCATGGGTGAGTGCCGCAGGGGAGGTAGAGTCAGTGGCCTGTACCCAGGTTTCGGTGATGGCTAGGAGGTTGAGGGAGCGGGAGATGAACAGGTCATGGATGGCGGTAAGCTTATTGCAAACCGAACGGGCGTTCAGGAGTGCAACCGAGAGAGGGGGGATAGATATGGGGAGGAGGGGTACATGTATGAGGTTAAGGGGGTCGCGTCGGCTGGCGTGAGCAGGGGGGGCTCTAGGGGGGGGGGGTGAGGTGGTGAGGGGCCAGGGTTCGGGGAGATGTCTCCAGCTGATATGAGAAGGAGGAGGGTGAGGAAGGTGGCGTGGGAACGGGAGGTGTAGGAGCGCTTGGGTCTGAGAGAGGTGGCAAGTGGGTCAGCGGGGAAGTGGAGTAGCAGGAGGAGGTGGTGGGTGCCGTAGTGGGGAGAGGGGAGAAGTGAGGGGGCGATATAGAGCTGCTTAGCGGGGGTGGGTGGGTAGAGGAAGGCGGTTTTAGGGATGGAGGAGAGGAGGAGGAGCGCGGGCGGCATGTTGGGGTGAGCGGGGTGCAGGAAGGGTCGGGGTGGGTGAGGGGGTGCTGGTCAGGGATGGCGAAGCAGTGTCCGAAACACCGTGGGAGGTGGCTGGTAGTCCCAGGTGGGGTGGAGGGCAGGGGATCCCTGGTGGGATGGTGGCCGTGCTATCCCTGGTGGGGTAGTAGCGATCCCTGGAGGGATAGTGGTTAAGGGTCCCTGGTGGTTCGGGTTTCCGGTGGATGGTGGGATCCCTGAGTGTGTCCCTGGTGGCTGGCGGTTGTAAGATTGTAAGCTCTTCTACCTCCTGTATCCTCCCTTATACCCTAATAGATTGTAAGCTCTTCTACCTCCTGTATCCTCCCTTATACCCTAATAGATTGTCAGCTCTTCTACCTTCTGTATCCTCCCGTATACCCCAATAGATTGTAAGCTCTTCTACCTTCTGTATCCTCCTTATATCCTGATAGATTGTCAGCTCTTCTACCTTCTGTATCCCCCCCTTATACCCTAATAGAGTGTAAGCTCTTCTACCTCCTGTATCCTCCTGTATACCCCAATAGATTGTCAGCTCTTCTACCTTCTGTATCCCCCCTTATACCCCAATAGATTGTAAGCTCTTCTACCTTCTGTGTCCCTCCTTATACCCCAATAGATTGTAAGCTCTTCTACCTCCTGTATCCTCCTGTATACCCCAATAGATTGTAAGCTCTTCTACCTTCTGTGTCCCCCCTTATACCCTAATAGATTGTCAGCTCTTCTACCTCCTGTATCCCCCCTTATACCCTAATAGATTGTCAGCTCTTCTACCTTCTGTATCCTCCCTTATATCCTAATAGATTGTAAGCTCTTCTACCTCCTGTATACCCTAATAGATTGTAAGCTCTCCTACCTCCTGTATCCCCCCTTATACCCTAATAGATTGTCAGCTCTTCTCTCTTCTGTATCCTCCCTTATATCCTAATAGATTGTAAGCTCTTCTACCTCCTGTATCCCCCCTTATACCCTAATAGATTGTAAGCTCTTCTACCTCCTGTATCCTCCCTTATACCCTAATAGATTGTCAGCTCTTCTACCTCCTGTATCCTCCCTTATACCCCAATAGATTGTAAGCTCTTCTACCTTCTGTGTCCTCCCTTATATCCTAATAGATTGTAAGCTCTTCTGCCTTCTGTATCCTCCCTTATATCCTAATAGATTGTAAGCTCTTCTGCCTTCTGTATCCCCCCCTTATATCCTAATAGATTGTCAGCTCTTCTACCTCCTGTATCCCCCCTTATACCCTAATAGATTGTAAGCTCTTCTACCTCCTGTATCCCCCCTTATACCCTAATAGATTGTCAGCTCTTCTACCTTCTGTATCCTCCCTTATACTGTAATAGATTGTAAGCTCTTCTACCTTCTGTATCCCCCCTTATACCCTAATAGATTGTCAGCTCTTCTACCTTCTGTATCCTCCCTTATACTCCAATAGATTGTAAGCTCTTCTACCTTCTGTATCCTCCTGTATACCCTAATAGATTGTCAGCTCTTCTACCTCCTGTATCCCCCCTTATACCCTAATAGATTGTAAGCTCTTCTACCTTCTGTATCCTCCCTTATACTGTAATAGATTGTAAGCTCTTCTGCCTTCTGTATCCTCTAGATGGGTTCCCTGTAGGGCACTGATCCCAGGATCCCAGCGCTGGCTGAGCCTATAGAACATGTGAGTCTTTCAGCAGCTCGGATCGATGGGTCTGGAGGGTTGAACAGTAACAGCGTTTTAAAACCAATTTTCCAGCCTGGCACCACGTTGCCATAGTAATACGGCAGTATGACAGTCAGTGAGTCCACGGATCAGCAGTTTTCGGCGTCGGAGGATCGGAGTTGCTATTTTTCAGCACCCACCGCTTCAGCAGCAGGATAAAGATACAGGAATGTATTGTCATCGGGGCTGCTTTAAAGAGAACCTGTCACCACAACATGAATGCAGGCAGCCCCAGCAGACTCAGAGCTGTCACTCTATGGTATTCTACCTCACTCCTCCCATGGCAGCTACTAAACAGTTATATGGGGAGATGAGGGGGAGGGGCAAGGGAGCTGGGACAGCACAGACAGTAGTTAGACACTCTCGGAAGAAGAGGGGGCTATGACATGCAAGAAGGGAGGGGACTAGCTCTTTAATGTCAATACTCAGTTTGGGGTGAGGTTAGTTTTTAGATTCATGGGTATGAGGGTTTGTTTTACTCTTGGGGATTAGGGGGTTATGGTGTACCGGTATGCAAGTATGCATGCTTTACCTGCTGGTCCCACTCAGCACCCTTCTCCAAATATGTGAGGAATGCCCATCACGCCCACTTTATGGGTTGGTCCCACCTATAGCACACTTCTACATATGCAGGAACCGCCCTCTTAGTGCTATGATCCCTACAGTCCATGCAGTTTTGAGGGAAAATGATCAATTTCCAATGCAAAGGCCATCTAATCCCATCTAATCCACCCCAGGTTACCTGCCCCGTGTTGATCCTTCTTTGGTCCCAACCGACTATGCACTCTTGAGCTCTATGTAGCCAGGTTCAAACCCTTACCTTCTGAAGTATTATCTTCAGACAATGGTATGGTTCAGATAATGGTATGGAGGAAAGAAGTCCACCTACCATTGTAATGACCTTTTTCAGGAATGTTCCTCTGCAATAGGTATGGTTCCGATAATGGTGTGGAGTAAAGAAGTCCACCTACCATTGTAATGACCTTTTTCAGGAATGTTCCTTTGCAATAGGTATGGTTCCGATAATGGTATGGAGGAAAGAAGTCCACCTACCTACCATTGTAATGACCTTTTTCAGGAATGTTCCTTTGCAATAGGTATGGTTCAGATAATGGTATGGAGTAAAGAAGTCCACCTACCATTGTAATGACCTTTTTCAGGAATGTTCCTTTGCAATAGGTATGGTTGAGATAATGGTGTGGAGTAAAGAAGTCCACCTACCATTGTAATGACCTTTTTCAGGAATGTTCCTCTGCGATAGGTATGGTTCTGATAATGGTACGGAGTAAAGAAGCCCACCTACCATTGTAATGACCTTTTTCAGGAATGTTCCTTTGCAATAGCATTTACTTTCAACCTCACAAGTCTCTTGATAGTCTCATGTCATTATTGGATTACCAACAAGAGCATTTTTTTCTGTAGGCCACCTAACTCCACATGGAAGAAGAGGATCTCTCCTGCTACATCTTACTTCCATAAAGGAGGCATGCTCGAAGATCCCCAGGGGAGCATGGCTAATGGTGGAGCATTCTCCTTTGTTGGGGCTGGTTAACTCAACACAGAGTTAAAGGAGCTATCCCACTCCACCACAACTCTGTAAAGGAGGCATGCTCAAAGATCCACAGTGTAGCATGACTGATGGTGCCGCATTCTCCTTGGTTGGTGCTGCTTAACTCAACACACAGTTACAGGAACTTTCCCACTCTGCTTCAACTCTGTAAAGGAGGCATGCTCAAAGATCCCCAGGGGAGCAAGGCCAATGGTGCCACGCTCCCCTCACTTGGGCTGCTTAACTCAAAACAATTACAGGAGCTTTCCCACTCCACCTCAGCTCTGTAAAGGAGGCATGCTTGAGGTTCCCCAGGGAAAGCATGGCCAAGGGTGTGGAATTCTCCAAGATTTGGGCTGCTAAACTTCGCCGCAACTCTGTAAAGGAGGCATGCTCGAAGATCCCCAGTGCAGCATGGCTGATGGTGCCACATTCTGCTTGGTTGGGGCTGCTTAACTCAACAAACAGTTACAGGAGCTTTCCCACTCCGCCTCAGCTCTGTAAAGGAGGCATGCTTGAGGTTCCCCCACGGAAAGCATGGCCAAGGATGTGGAATTCTCCAGGGTTGGGGCTGCTAAACTATACACAGAGGTAGAGGAGTTTTCTTACTTCCCCTCAGCTCTCTAAAGGAGGCATGTTGGGAGATCCCCAGGGGGAACATGGCTAACAGTATTGTACTCTCCCAGTTTGGGGCCACTTAACACTACAAAGATGAACAGGAGCTCTCCCACTTCACCTTACTTCCATAAAGGAGGCATGCTCGAGGATCCCCAGGGAAGCATGGTCAATGGTGATGCATTCCCCTTGCTTGGGGCTGCTTAACTCAACACAGAGGTACAGGAGCTGTCCCAATCTGCCTTACCTCTGTAAAGGAGGCATGTTCGAAGATCCCCAGGGGAGCATGGCCAATGGTGCCGCATTCTCCTTGGTTGGTGCTGCTTAACTCAACACAGAGTTAAAGGAGCTATCCCACTCCACCTCAACTCTGTAAAGGAGGCATGCTCGAAGATCCACAGTGTAACATGGCTAATGGTGCCACATTGTCCTTGGTTGGGGCTGCTTAACTCAACACAGAGTTAAAGGAGCTATCCCACTCCACCTCAACTCTGTAAAGGAGGCATGCTCGAAGATCCCCAGGGGAGAATGGCCAACGGTGCCACGTTGCCCTCACTTGGGGCTATTTAATTCAACACAGTTACAGGAGCTTCCCCACTCCGCCTCAGCTCTGTAAAGGAGGTATGCTTGAGGTTCCCCACGGAAAGCATGGCCAAGGGTGTGGAATTCTCCAGGATTGGGGCTGCTAAACTATACAGAGAGGTAGAGGCGTTTTCTCACTTCACCTCAGCTCTCTAAAGGAGGCATGTTGGGAGATCCCCAGGGGGAACATGGCTATCAGTACTGTACTCTCCCAGTTTGGGGCCACTTAACGCCGCATAGATGAACAGGAGCTCTACTACTTCACCTTACTTCCATAAAGGAAGCATGCTCGAGGATCCCCGGGGGAGCATGGTCAATGGTGATGCATTCCCCTTGCTTGGGGCTGCTTAACTCAACACAGAGGTACAGGAGCTGTCCCGTTCTGCCTTAACTCTGTAAAGGAGGCATGCTCGAAGATCCCCAGGGGAGCATGGCCAATGGTGCCGCATTCTCCTTTGTTGGTGCTGCTTAACTCAACACAGAGTTAAAGGAGCTATCTCACTCCACCTCAACTCTGTAAAGGAGGCATGCTCAAAGATCCCCAGGGGAGAATGGCCAATGGTGCCACGTTCCCCTCACTTGGGGCTATTTAATTCAACACAGTTACAGGAGCTTCCCCACTCAGCCTCAGCTCTGTAAAGGAGGCATGCTTGAGGTTCCCCATGGAAAGCATGGCCAAGGGTGTGGAATTCTCCAGGGTTGGGGCTGCTAAACTATACACAGAGGTAGAGGAGTTTTCTCACTTCACCTCAGCTCTCTAAAGGAGGCATGTTGGGAGATCCCCAGCGGGAACATGGCTATCAGTACTGTACTCTCCCAGTTTGGGGCCACTTAACGCCGCAAAGATGAACAGGAGCTCTACTACTTCACCTTACTTATATAAAGGAGGCATGCTCGAGGATCCCCAGGGAAGCATGGCCAATGGTGATGCATTCTGCTTGCTTGGGGCTGCTTAACTCAACACAGAGGTACAGGAGCTGTCCCATTCTGCCTTACCTCCGTAAAGGAGGCATGCTCAAAGATTCGCAGGGGAGCATGGCCAATGGTGCCGCATTCTCCTTGGTTGGTGCTGGTTAACTCAACACAGGGTTACAGGAGTTGTCCCACTCCGCCACAGCTCTGTAAAGGAGGCATGCTTGAAGTTCTCCCAGGAACATTTTCCACCCCATATATTGTTATTTCACTTCAGAGGTCCCCCATCATATCAGATCAGAGGTTAGATATGTCAGGGGGCATTTCAACATGCAGTGAATATATATAATCTATTCAGTCGTATTTGACCCTTGGCGATTGCATGGGCCGTCACTCGTAAGCGACTTTTTCCATGAATTCTCTTAGCAATTATTTTACAGGGTAGGTTACCAGGTCTTTCCCCAACCCCTACCATGCAGGAGATCCCGCATGGCCAGGGATGAAACTAGGACAATTTAGACAGGAGCCAATTAACCGAGCAGCATGTCTTTGGAGTGTGGGAGGAAACTGGAGCAGCAGGAGGAAACCCATGCAAGCACAGGGAGAGCATGCAAACTCCATGCAGGAGGCACCATGGTTGGGAATTGAACCCATGACCTATTTACTGCAAGGCAGACGTGCTAACCACTAAGCCACTGTGCCATATATATATATAATTGAAATATATTGAATATGGCCAAAATTATAGTATTTCAAATATATTTTTCTTCCATGTGGGAATAAAGTGCATTAGAATTCACGATTTAGCGTAGGGAGTGCCATCCTTCAGAATAAAGCTTGGCTAGAAAGTCGCGCATTGTACGGAATCATCCCACTTCCATAATGACCAATACTCGGTGAAGGGCCTGCAGAGACTAGAACAGCGATAGCCATCAATCACCACTTGAGGGGAAATGGTGTCCCACCTAATGATGTAAGAGTCAGCTCGGGCTGAACAAATTAGTCCTCTGGGCATACGGTGTACGGCCACGTGCGGCCTAAATACACGTGTGTACTTAACACGTTTCACCGCTGTTGCGGCTTCTTCTACTGGAAGCGATTAAATTTTTGTAACTCAATAATATCTGTTGACATATGATGAGAAAATAAAGTTTTTCAATATATCAGTACGCTACAGGGTCTAATTATAAAACGCTCACTGTACGGATGTCAGAAACATGCCTGCAGGCTGAAGGAAATTTCCCAGTATGCTTTCTAATAGATTCATTCCTGTACCATCAGCACCATCTAGTGGCCAAAATGTGGTCAATTTTCTCTTTGAGGTATTTCAGAAAACTATGCCGCATTTTTGCCACTGGATGGGGCTGATGATACTGGAATTCATCTATTAGACAGCATATGGTGAAATTTCCCCCGGCTCGCGTGAATGTCCCAATTCTTTTTTCATCTTGAGTACTGTATGGGAGGGTTCTGGGATTCCGTGTGGTCCTGGGATTTTTGCTCACCGTTCTTGTGATCATTTTGACCCCACAGGGTGAGATCTTGCGTGGAGCCCCAGATCTAGGGAGTGCCAACATTTCTCCCTGGTTAGATGAACTCTTCCAATTGGCTGACAAAGATATCCATTGGAGAGGTCCTCTACGGGCCCTGAAGATGTTTGCTGGAGGTGTTACGACGTCATCACAAGGCACAGGATATAAGACTGGTCGGCAAGCCAGGACTCCAGTGATGGATCATTGGTCTCTACTGGTAGAAGAGAAGCTATGGAGGATCATGAGATGCAAGCCAGGACTCCAGTGATGGGTCATTGGTCTCTACTGATAGAGGAGGAGCTATGGAGGATCATGAGACACAAGCCTGGACTCCAGTGATGGGTCGTTGGTCTCTACTGATAGAGGAGAAGCTATGGAGGATCATGAGACGCAAGCTAGGACTCCAGTGATGGATCGTTGGTCTCTACTGATAGAGGAGGAGCTATGGAGGATCATGAGATGCAAGCCAGGACTCCAGTGATGGATCGTTGGTCTCTACTGATAGAGGAGGAGCTATGGAGGATCATGAGACGCAAGCCAGGACTCCAGTGATGGGTCGTTGGTCTCTACTGATAGAGGAGAAGCTATGGAGGATCATGAGACGCAAGCCAGGACTCCAGTGATGGATTGTTGGTCTCTACTAATAGAGGAAGAGCTATGGAGGATCATGAGACGCAAGCCAGGACTCCAGTGATGGATCATTGGCCTCTACTGATAGAAGAGGAGCTATGGAGGATCATGAGACGCAAGCCAGGACTCCAGTGATGGATTGTTGGTCTCTACTGATAGAGGAGGAGCTATGGAGGATCATGAGACGCAAGCTAGGACTCCAGTGATGGATCGTTGGTTTCTACTGATAGAGGAGGAGCTATGGAGGATCATGAGACGCAAGCCAGGACTCCAGTGATGGGTCATTGGTCTCTACTGATAGAGGAGAAGCTATGGAGGATCATTGGTCTCTACTGATAGAGGAGGAGCTATGGAGGATCATGAGATGCAAGGCAGGACTCCAGTGATGGATCACTGGCATCTACTGATAGAGAAGGAGCTATGGAGGATCATGAGATGCAAGCCAGGACTACAGTGATGGATCATGGGTCTCTACTGATAGAGGAGGAGCTATGGAGGATCGTGAGATGCAAGGCAGGACTCCAGTGATGGATCACTGGCATCTACCGATAGAGAAGGAGCTATGGAGGATCATGAGATGCAAGCAAGGACTACAGTGATGGATCGTTGGTCTCTACTGATAGAGGAGGAGCTATGGAGGATCATGAGACGCAAGCCAGGACTCCAGTGATGAGTCATTGGTCTCTACTGATAGAGGAGGAGCTATGGAGGATCATGAGACGCAAGCCTGGACTCCAGTGATGGGTCATTGGTCTCTACTGATAGAGGAGGAGCTATGGAGGATCGTGAGATGCAAGGCAGGACTCCAGTGATGGATCACTGGCATCTACCGATAGAGAAGGAGCTATGGAGGATCATGAGATGCAAGCCAGGACTACAGTGATGGATCATGGGTTTCTACTGATAGAGGAGGAGCTATGGAGCATCGTGAGATGCAAGGCAGGACTCCAGTGATGGATCACTGGCATCTACCGATAGAGAAGGAGCTATGGAGGATCATGAGACGCAAGCCAGGACTCCAGTGATGGGTCATTGGTCTCTACTGATAGAGGAGGAGCTATGGAGGATCATGAGATGCAAGCCAGGACTCCAGTGATGGATCGTTGGTCTCTACTGATAGAGGAGGAGCTATGGAGGATCATGAGATGCAAGCCAGGATTCCAGTGATGGGTGATTGGTCTCTACTGATAGAGGAGGAGATATGGAGGATCATGAGACGCAAGCCAGGACTCCAGTGATGGATCATTGGTCTCTACTGATAGAGGAGGAGCTATGGAGGATCATGAGACGCAAGCTAGGACTCCAGTGATGGATCATTGGTTTCTACTGATAGAGGAGGAGCTATGGAGGATCATGAGACGCAAGCCAGGACTCCAGTGATGGGTCATTGGTCTCTACTGATAGAGGAGGAGCTATGGAGGATCATGAGACGCAAGCCAGGACTCCAGTGATGGGTCATTGGTCTCTACTGATAGAGGAGGAGCTATGGAGGATCATGAGATGCAAGCCAGGACTCCAGTGATGGGTCATTGGTCTCTACTGATAGAGGAGAAGCTATGGAGGATCATGAGAAGCAAGCCAGGACTCCAGTGATGGATCATTGGTCTCTACTGATAGAGGAGGAACCATGGATGATCATCAGACGCAAGCCAGGACTCCAGTGATGGATCATGGGTCTCTACTGATAGAGGAGGAGCTATGGAGGATCGTGAGATGCAAGCCAGGACTCCAGTGATGGATCATTGGCATCTACCGATAGAGAAGGAGCTATGGAGGATCATGAGATGCAAGCCAGGACTCCAGTGATGGATCATTGGCCTCTACTGATAGAAGAGGAGCTATGGAGGATCATGAGATGCAAGCCAGGATTCCAGTGATGGGTCATTGGTCTCTACTGATAGAGTAGGAGCTATGAAGGATCATGAGACGCAAACCAGGACTTCAGTGATGGATCATTGGTCTCTACTGATAGAGGAGGAGCTATGGAGGATCATGAGATGCAAGCCAGGACTCCAGTGATGGGTCATTGGTCTCTACTGATAGAGGAGAAGCTATGGAGGATCATGAGACGCAAGCCAGGACTCCAGTGATGGGTCATTGGTCTCTACTGATAGAGGAGAAGCTATGGAGGATCATGAGACGCAAGCCAGGACTCCAGTGATGGATCATTGGCCTCTACTGATAGAAGAGGAGCTATGGAGGATCATGAGACGCAAGCCTGGACTACAGTGATGGGTCGTTGGTCTCTACTGATAGAGGAGGAGCTATGGAGGATCATGAGACGCAAGCCAGAACTCCAGTGATGGATCGTTGGTCTCTACTGATAGAGGAGAAGCTATGGAGGATCATGAGACGCAAGCCAGGACTCCAGTGATGGATCGTTGGTCTCTACTGATAGAGCAGAAGCTATGGAGGATCATGAGACGCAAGCCAGGACTCCAGTGATGGGTCATTGGTCTCTACTGATAGAGGAGAAGCTATGGAGGATCATGAGACGCAAGCCAGGACTCCAGTGATGGATTGTTGGTCTCTACTAATAGAGGAGGAGCTATGGAGGATCATGAGATGCAAGCTAGGACTCCAGTGATGGATCGTTGGTTTCTACTGATAGAGGAGGAGCTATGGAGGATCATGAGACGCAAGCCAGGACTCCAGTGATGGGTCATTGGTCTCTACTGATAGAGGAGGAGCTATGGAGGATCATGAGATGCAAGCCAGGACTCCAGTGATGGGTCATTGGTCTCTACTGATAGAGGAGAAGCTATGGAGGATCATGAGACACAAGCCAGGACTCTAGTGATGGATCATTGGCCTCTACTGATAGAAGAGGAGCTATGGAGGATCATGAGATGCAAGCCAGGACTCCAGTGATGGGTCATTGGTCTCTACTGATAGAGGAGAAGCTATGGAGGATCATGAGACGCAAGCCAGGACTCCAGTGATGGATCGTTGGTCTCTACTGATAGAGGAGGAGCTATGGAGGATCATGAGACGCAAGCCAGGACTCCAGTGATGGATCATTGGCCTCTACTGATAGAAGAGGAGCTATGGAGGATCATGAGACGCAAGACAGGACTCCAGTGATGGATTGTTGGTCTCTACTGATAGAGGAGGAGCTATGGAGGATCATGAGACGCAAGCTAGGACTCCAGTGATGGATCGTTGGTTTCTACTGATAGAGGAGGAGCTATGGAGGATCATGAGACGCAAGCCAGGACTCCAGTGATGGGTCATTGGTCTCTACTGATAGAGGAGAAGCTATGGAGGATCATGAGAAGCAAGCCAGGACTCCAGTGATGGATCATTGGTCTCTACTGATAGAGGAGGAGCTATGGAGGATCGTGAGATGCAAGGCAGGACTCCAGTGATGGATCACTGGCATCTACCGATAGAGAAGGAGCTATGGAGGATCATGAGATGCAAGCCAGGACTACAGTGATGGATCATGGGTCTCTACTGATAGAGGAGGAGCTATGGAGGATCGTGAGATGCAAGGCAGGACTCCAGTGATGGATCACTGGCATCTACCGATAGAGAAGGAGCTATGGAGGATCATGAGATGCAAGCAAGGACTACAGTGATGGATCGTTGGTCTCTACTGATAGAGGAGGAGCTATGGAGGATCATGAGACGCAAGCCAGGACTCCAGTGATGAGTCATTGGTCTCTACTGATAGAGGAGGAGCTATGGAGGATCATGAGATGCAAGCCTGGACTCCAGTGATGGGTCATTGGTCTCTACTGATAGAGGAGGAGCTATGGAGGATCGTGAGATGCAAGGCAGGACTCCAGTGATGGATCACTGGCATCTACCGATAGAGAAGGAGCTATGGAGGATCATGAGATGCAAGCCAGGACTACAGTGATGGATCATGGGTTTCTACTGATAGAGGAGGAGCTATGGAGGATCGTGAGATGCAAGGCAGGACTCCAGTGATGGATCACTGGCATCTACCGATAGAGAAGGAGCTATGGAGGATCATGAGACGCAAGCCAGGACTCCAGTGATGGGTCATTGGTCTCTACTGATAGAGGAGGAGCTATGGAGGATCATGAGATGCAAGCCAGGACTCCAGTGATGGATCGTTGGTCTCTACTGATAGAGGAGGAGCTATGGAGGATCATGAGATGCAAGCCAGGATTCCAGTGATGGGTGATTGGTCTCTACTGATAGAGGAGGAGATATGGAGGATCATGAGACGCAAGCCAGGACTCCAGTGATGGATCATTGGTCTCTACTGATAGAGGAGGAGCTATGGAGGATCATGAGACGCAAGCTAGGACTCCAGTGATGGATCATTGGTTTCTACTGATAGAGGAGGAGCTATGGAGGATCATGAGACGCAAGCCAGGACTCCAGTGATGGGTCATTGGTCTCTACTGATAGAGGAGGAGCTATGGAGGATCATGAGACGCAAGCCAGGACTCCAGTGATGGGTCATTGGTCTCTACTGATAGAGGAGGAGCTATGGAGGATCATGAGATTCAAGCCAGGACTCCAGTGATGGGTCATTGGTCTCTACTGATAGAGGAGAAGCTATGGAGGATCATGAGAAGCAAGCCAGGACTCCAGTGATGGATCATTGGTCTCTACTGATAGAGGAGGAACCATGGATGATCATCAGACGCAAGCCAGGACTCCAGTGATGGATCATGGGTCTCTACTGATAGAGGAGGAGCTATGGAGGATCGTGAGATGCAAGCCAGGACTCCAGTGATGGATCATTGGCATCTACCGATAGAGAAGGAGCTATGGAGGATCATGAGATGCAAGCCAGGACTCCAGTGATGGATCATTGGCCTCTACTGATAGAAGAGGAGCTATGGAGGATCATGAGATGCAAGCCAGGATTCCAGTGATGGATCATTGGTCTCTACTGATAGAGGAGGAGCTATGGAGGATCATGAGATGCAAGCCAGGACTCCAGTGATGGGTCATTGGTCTCTACTGATAGAGGAGAAGCTATGGAGGATCATGAGACGCAAGCCAGGACTCCAGTGATGGGTCATTGGTCTCTACTGATAGAGGAGAAGCTATGGAGGATCATGAGAAGCAAGCCAGGACTCCAGTGATGGATCACTGGTCTCTACTGATAGAGGAGGAACCATGGATGATCATCAGACGCAAGCCAGGACTCCAGTGATGGATCATGGGTCTCTACTGATAGAGGAGGAGCTATGGAGGATCATGAGACGCAAGCCAGGACTCCACTGATGGATCATTGGCCTCTACTGATAGAGAAGGAGCTATGGAGGATCATGAGACGCAAGCCAGGACTCCAGTGATGGTCATTGGTCTCTACTGATAGAGGAGGAGCTATGGAGGATCATGAGACGCAAGCCTGGACTCCAGTGATGGATCATTGGTCTCTACTGATAGAGGAGGAGCTATGGAGGATCGTGAGATGCAAGCCAGGACTCCAGTGATGGATCATTGGCATCTACCGATAGAGAAGGAGCTATGGAGGATCATGAGATGCAAGCCAGGACTCCAGTGATGGATCATTGGCCTCTACTGATAGAAGAGGAGCTATGGAGGATCATGAGACGCAAGACACGACTCCAGTGATGGATTGTTGGTCTCTACTGATAGAGGAGGAGCTATGGAGGATCATGAGACGCAAGCTAGGACTCCAGTGATGGATCGTTGGTTTCTACTGATAGAGGAGGAGCTATGGAGGATCATGAGACGCAAGCCAGGACTCCAGTGATGGGTCATTGGTCTCTACTGATAGAGGAGGAGCTATGGAGGATCATGAGAAGCAAGCCAGGACTCCAGTGATGGATCATTGGTCTCTACTGATAGAGGAGGAGCTATGGAGGATCGTGAGATGCAAGGCAGGACTCCAGTGATGGATCACTGGCATCTACCGATAGAGAAGGAGCTATGGAGGATCATGAGATGCAAGCCAGGACTACAGTGATGGATCATGGGTCTCTACTGATAGAGGAGGAGCTATGGAGGATCGTGAGATGCAAGGCAGGACTCCAGTGATGGATCACTGGCATCTACCGATAGAGAAGGAGCTATGGAGGATCATGAGATGCAAGCAAGGACTACAGTGATGGATCGTTGGTCTCTACTGATAGAGGAGGAGCTATGGAGGATCATGAGACGCAAGCCAGGACTCCAGTGATGAGTCATTGGTCTCTACTGATAGAGGAGGAGCTATGGAGGATCATGAGATGCAAGCCTGGACTCCAGTGATGGGTCATTGGTCTCTACTGATAGAGGAGGAGCTATGGAGGATCGTGAGATGCAAGGCAGGACTCCAGTGATGGATCACTGGCATCTACCGATAGAGAAGGAGCTATGGAGGATCATGAGATGCAAGCCAGGACTACAGTGATGGATCATGGGTTTCTACTGATAGAGGAGGAGCTATGGAGGATCGTGAGATGCAAGGCAGGACTCCAGTGATGGATCACTGGCATCTACCGATAGAGAAGGAGCTATGGAGGATCATGAGACGCAAGCCAGGACTCCAGTGATGGGTCATTGGTCTCTACTGATAGAGGAGGAGCTATGGAGGATCATGAGATGCAAGCCAGGACTCCAGTGATGGATCGTTGGTCTCTACTGATAGAGGAGGAGCTATGGAGGATCATGAGATGCAAGCCAGGATTCCAGTGATGGGTGATTGGTCTCTACTGATAGAGGAGGAGATATGGAGGATCATGAGACGCAAGCCAGGACTCCAGTGATGGATCATTGGTCTCTACTGATAGAGGAGGAGCTATGGAGGATCATGAGACGCAAGCTAGGACTCCAGTGATGGATCATTGGTTTCTGCTGATAGAGGAGGAGCTATGGAGGATCATGAGACGCAAGCCAGGACTCCAGTGATGGGTCATTGGTCTCTACTGATAGAGGAGGAGCTATGGAGGATCATGAGACGCAAGCCAGGACTCCAGTGATGGGTCATTGGTCTCTACTGATAGAGGAGGAGCTATGGAGGATCATGAGATTCAAGCCAGGACTCCAGTGATGGGTCATTGGTCTCTACTGATAGAGGAGAAGCTATGGAGGATCATGAGAAGCAAGCCAGGACTCCAGTGATGGATCATTGGTCTCTACTGATAGAGGAGGAACCATGGATGATCATCAGACGCAAGCCAGGACTCCAGTGATGGATCATGGGTCTCTACTGATAGAGGAGGAGCTATGGAGGATCGTGAGATGCAAGCCAGGACTCCAGTGATGGATCATTGGCATCTACCGATAGAGAAGGAGCTATGGAGGATCATGAGATGCAAGCCAGGACTCCAGTGATGGATCATTGGCCTCTACTGATAGAAGAGGAGCTATGGAGGATCATGAGATGCAAGCCAGGATTCCAGTGATGGATCATTGGTCTCTACTGATAGAGGAGGAGCTATGGAGGATCATGAGATGCAAGCCAGGACTCCAGTGATGGGTCATTGGTCTCTACTGATAGAGGAGAAGCTATGGAGGATCATGAGACGCAAGCCAGGACTCCAGTGATGGGTCATTGGTCTCTACTGATAGAGGAGAAGCTATGGAGGATCATGAGAAGCAAGCCAGGACTCCAGTGATGGATCACTGGTCTCTACTGATAGAGGAGGAACCATGGATGATCATCAGACGCAAGCCAGGACTCCAGTGATGGATCATGGGTCTCTACTGATAGAGGAGGAGCTATGGAGGATCATGAGACGCAAGCCAGGACTCCACTGATGGATCATTGGCCTCTACTGATAGAGAAGGAGCTATGGAGGATCATGAGACGCAAGCCAGGACTCCAGTGATGGTCATTGGTCTCTACTGATAGAGGAGGAGCTATGGAGGATCATGAGACGCAAGCCTGGACTCCAGTGATGGATCATTGGTCTCTACTGATAGAGGAGGAGCTATGGAGGATCGTGAGATGCAAGCCAGGACTCCAGTGATGGATCATTGGCATCTACCGATAGAGAAGGAGCTATGGAGGATCATGAGATGCAAGCCAGGACTCCAGTGATGGATCATTGGCCTCTACTGATAGAAGAGGAGCTATGGAGGATCATGAGATGCAAGCCAGGATTCCAGTGATGGATCATTGGTCTCTACTGATAGAGGAGGAGCTATGGAGGATCATGAGATGCAAGCCAGGACTCCAGTGATGGGTCATTGGTCTCTACTGATAGAGGAGAAGCTATGGAGGATCATGAGACGCAAGCCAGGACTCCAGTGATGGGTAATTGGTCTCTACTGATAGAGGAGAAGCTATGGAGGATCATGAGAAGCAAGCCAGGACTCCAGTGATGGATCACTGGTCTCTACTGATAGAGGAGGAACCATGGATGATCATCAGACGCAAGCCAGGACTCCAGTGATGGATCATGGGTCTCTACTGATAGAGGAGGAGCTATGGAGGATCATGAGACGCAAGCCAGGACTCCACTGATGGATCATTGGCCTCTACTGATAGAGAAGGAGCTATGGAGGATCATGAGACGCAAGCCAGGACTCCAGTGATGGTCATTGGTCTCTACTGATAGAGGAGGAGCTATGGAGGATTATGAGACGCAAGCCTGGACTCCAGTGATGGATCATTGGTCTCTACTGATAGAGGAGGAGCTATGGAGGATCATGAGAAGCAAGCCAGGACTCCAGTGATGGATCATTGGTCTCTACTGATAGAGGAGGGACCATGGATGAACATCAGACGCAAGCCAGGACTCCAGGGATGGATCATGGGTCTCTACTGGTAGAGGAGGAGCTATGGAGGATCATGAGACGCAAGCCAGGACTCCAGTGATGGATCATTGGCCTCTACTGATAGAGAAGGAGCTATGGAGGATCATGAGACGCAAGCCAGGACTCCAGTGATGGATCATTGGCCTCTACTGATAGAAGAGGAGCTATGGAGGATCATGAGACGCAAGCCAGGATTCCAGTGATGGGTCATTGGCCTCTACTGATAGAGGAGGAGATATGGAGGATCATGAGACGCAAACCAGGATTCCAGTGATGGATCATTGGTCTATACTGATAGAGGAGGAGCTATGGAGGATCATGAGATGCAAGCCAGGACTCCAGTGATGGGTCATTGGTCTCTACTGATAGAGGAGAAGCTATGGAGGATCATGAGACACAAGCCAGGACTCCAGTGATGGGTCATTGGTCTCTACTGATAGAGGAGAAGCTATGGAGGATCATGAGAAGCAAGCCAGGACTCCAGTGATGGATCACTGGTCTCTACTGATAGAGGAGGAACCATGGATGATCATCAGACGCAAGCCAGGACTCAAGTGATGGATAATGGGTCTCTACTGATAGAGGAGGAGCTATGGAGGTTCATGAGACGCAAGCCAGGACTCCAGTGATGGATCATTGGCCTCTACTGATAGAGAAGGAGTTATGGAGGATCATGAGATGCAAGCCAGGACTCCAGTGATGGATCATTGGCCTCTACTGATAGAGGAGGAGCTATGGAAGATCATGAGATGGCAGACTCCAGTATGTCAATAAAGGGTTTGGAGAATTAAAAAATGCATGAATGGTTAAGGGAGGGGGTTGAGAGGGATTGGGGAAATTGGAAAGAATCAGTAACAAAAGCACTGAACCAATAGTGGTGATCCTAGAGGAGAGGGACAATGGTTGCGTCTACAGTCTCCATTGATAAAAATCTGGCCCTGACAAAACAGGAGCATCACATCACATTCCTTGACATCTCCACGGGCTCTTGAATGGTCTGTTTTGCCCAGCAAGACATTTTTATACCTCTCTACGGTGGTTGAATTGTAGAGACAGCCCTGTGCCAAGATTTGCATACTGTGTGTCTACATTTACTCCAGGAATAGGGAAAATCTCCTCTGGACATAGTCGGTGGTTTAAGAGCCTCTACAGAAATATGAAATCACTACTGACCTGTTATTATCGAAGATCTCAAATCCATAAATATCCAGAACACCAATCACCGTATTCTTGCCATGAATCCTGGCATCGTAATTCTTCACCTCAATAATGCTGTTGATACGCCCAACAATCCAACAGAAAAGCCTTTCGTAGAACGCCTGCGAAGAGTACAGAATGAGGGATCAGAGCAAGATCAGAGTGAGGTCGGACTGATGTCAGAGCAAGGTCATGGTCAGGACAGAGGAAGGCCATATTGAGGTCAGAGCAAGATCATGTTAAGGTCAGCAAAAGGTCATAGTGAGGTCAGAGGAAGATCATGGTGATGTCAGAGTGAGGTCATGGTAAGGTCAATGCAAGGTCATAATGAGGTCAGAACAATATCAGGTCAAGGTCATGGTAAGATCATAGTGAGTTCAGGGGAAAGTCAGACTGAGGTCAGGGTAAGGTCAGCATGAGGTCATAGTGAGATCACAGCAAGGTCAGAGTGAAATCGTACTAAGGTCAGAGAGAGGTCAGTGAGATCAGAGCAAGGTCAAAGAGAGGTTAGAGTGAGATCAAAGAAAAGTCAGAGCAAGGTCAAAACATGGTCAGAATAAGGTCAGGGTAAAGTCAGAGGTCAGTGTGGGGTCAGGATGAGGTCACAGTAGGGTCATAGTGAGGCCAGAACTAGGTCAGAGCAAGATTAGAGTGGGGTCATAGTCATAACAGGGTGAGGTAAAAGAAAGGTAGGAATGATGTCAGTGGGAGATCAGGGTGAAGTCAATTTTGGGTCAGAATTAGATCCTAGGATGGTCAAAGTAAAGTCAGAGTAAGTTTTAGAGTGGGGTCATAGTGCAGTCAGAGCGAGGTCAGAGTAAGACCAGAGTGAGTTTAGAATGGAGTCAAAATGAGGTCAGAGTGAGGTCAGTAGGGGTCAGAATGAGGTCATAGTAGGGTCATAGTGAGGCCAGAACAAGGTCAGAGCAAGGTTAGAGTGGGGTCATAGTCATAACAGGGTGAGGTAAAAGAAAGGTAGGAATGATATCAGTGGGAGATTGGGGTGAAGTCAATTTTGGGTCAGAATTAGGTCCTAGGAGGGTCAAAGTAAAGTCAGAGTAAGTTTTAGAGTGGGGTCATAATGAGGTCAGAGCAAGACCAGAGTGAGTTTAGAATGGAGTCAAAGTGAGGTCAGAGTGAGGTCAGAGTGAGGTCAGTAGGGTCAAAGTGAGGTCAGTAGGGGTCAGAATGAGGTCAAAGAAGGGTCAAATTAAGGTCAGAGTGAGTTTAGAGTGGGGTCTTAGCGATGTTATAGCGAGATCTGAGTAGGGTCAAAGTGGTGTCAGAAGGAGGTTAGAGTGGGTTGGGTTTGAACAGTCGCTGGTCGGCACTGTCCACAGTACAAGGTTGGGACATTATCTCCTCTATCTCCATTCTCTCTGAAAATCATACCCTATTACTCTTTGCCTTCACCCTCTTCAAGAAAGTCTGGGGAGCCCAAAACTCACAGTGTTCTAACCTGCTGAATCCAGTTCTTCCTCAAAGTGTCAGAGTTCACCAGCTTGTCCCGGACATTCCACTCATCATGGTGACCTCTCATGCTTCCATACAATTTTCTTGTAGTAGAACTGCTGAAGTGACCTCTTCAGCAATATTATCAGTTGTAATAAATCAAAAGAGATCTCTGAGCTTAATAAATCCAAGTCATGGTCAATTGCTGACCTTTAACCTCAACAGAACCCCAAAATGTAAACATAATAATTCTGACCAATAGACCTGGACCTTACCCCTAACACTAACCCTTAACCTTGGGAGCATAGCGACTATATCATGAATTTCTCACATTGCTTCTGTTAGGTCACCTGACTACCGATCACAATTATTTGTTTTATATAGCATGAAGTATATTGCACCCCCAACAAAGTAATACAATAAAAAGTAATAAAGTAATATTATCTCTTTCCCCATGGATAGCCAAACTCCAGAAAGCCACCCAGCTCATACACTGGAGCGCCAACCCACAGCATCAAGGCCAGAGTCGGCTCTCCATGGACCATAGAATAAACTGCCTAAAAGTCCCAGTTCCCTAATCAATTACTCCACAATCTGGACCTCCCTATATCTCCTCATCAGTCTCCAGGGATTGCCCCGATATAGACATGACCTCCTCTTCTCTCTACTCCTCTCCCTCCTCACAGAACTTCTCTCACTTGACCTTCCCTAGGAATTCCTCCAATCTCTCTTTCTTTCCACTTCTCTCCCACCTCACAGGACCTCTCATGATTTGACCATCCCCAGGAATTCTCCATACCTCAGCTTTTCTCCATTCCTCTCCCACCTCTCCTTGGACTTCTTTTGAGTTGAACATCACCAGGAATTTCTCCAACCTCTCCTTCTCTTCACTCCTCTCACTCCTCACAGGACTTCTCTTGACTTGACCATCCCCAGGAATGTTCTATACCTTGACTTCTCTCCACTTCTTTCTCACCTCTCCTGGGCTTCTCTTCAGTTGACCATCCCCAGGAATTTTCCATACCTCTACTTCTTTCCACTACTTTCCCACCTCTCCTGGAGTTCTTTTGAGTTGACTATCCCCAGGAATTCTCCATACCTCTCCATCTCTCCACTCCTCTCCCACCTCACAGGACTTCTCTTGACTTGACCATCTCCAGGAATTTTCTATACCTTGACTTCTCTCCACTCCTTTCTCACCTCTCCTGGACTTCTCTTCAGTTGACCATCCCCAGGTAGTTTCCATACCTCTACTTCTTTCCACTACTTTCCCACCTCTCCTGGACTTCTTTTGAGTTGACCATCCCCAGGAATTTCTCCAACCTCTCCCTCCTCACAGGACTTCTCTTGAGTTAACCATCCCCAGGAATTCTCCATACATCAACTTCTCTCTACTCCTCTCCCACCTCTCCTGGACTTCGCTCAATTTGACCATCCCCAGGAATTTTTCCAGCCTCTCCATTTCTCCACTCCTCTCCCACCTCACAGGACTTCTCTTGACTTGACCATCCCCAGGAATTTTCTATACCTTGACTTCTCTCCTCTCCTTTCTCACCTCTCCCAGACTTCTCTTCAGTTGACCATCCCCAGGTAGTTTCCATACCTCTACTTCTTTCCACTACTTTCCCACCTCTCCTGGACTTCTTTTGAGTTGACCATCCCCAGGAATTTCTCCAACCTCTCCCTCCTCACAGGACTTCTCTTCAGTTGACCATCCCCAGGAATTCTCCAAAGCTCTTTTTCTCTCTACTCCTCTAGGATTTGTCTTGACCATCCGCAGGAATTCTCCATACCTTGACTTCTTTCCACTACTTTCCTACCTCTCCTGGACTTCTCTTGTGTTGACCATCCCCAGGAATTCTCCCTACCTTTTTTTCTCTCCACTCCTCTCCTGGACATCTCTTGAGTTGACCATCCCTGGGAATTCTCCCAACCTCTCCTTCTCTCCACTCCTCTTCCACCTCACAGGACTTTTCTTGACTTGACCATCCCAAGGAATTCTCCATACCTCTCCTTCTCTCCACTCCTCTCCCACCTCTCCAGGACGTCTCTTGAGTTGACCATCCTCAGCCCACTTTGGCCTACCTTGGCACAGGCTTCTCTGGCATAGGCTGCTTCTTTAACGCCATGTCCCTTCTCGATGATCTCTCCCCCTCCTGCAGCCACTGTGCGGAATAGTAGGGTCTTTCGTACTGCTTCAGGGTTGCAACACGTCAACTCAGCGATATACTGGACCAGGTCCTCATCCTCCAGAACCACGCAGTCACTGTCCATCTCAAAACACAGATTGCCCTATGGAGGATGAATAGACAATGTAACACAATATAGACGAATAGGAGAATCTGATTTAAATCTGACCTCCGGCCTCCCCTTCAGTCTTGCACAGGTGCTCCTCTCCTGGATTGAAATGGCTTCCTCTGATTTCACTGCACACTGTGAGCTTCTCACAAAGTGCATTAGAAGCTGCAGCAAGTCAGGCAGAGCCTGCCTCATTTCTTGGCTGGAGAACATCCAGCATCATCTAGCTCTTTCCTCCCCTGGCCTTACCCAGGGAAGATCAGCATCACCTGTGTACATTATCTAGAATGGTCTGCATGTAAATGAAGCCTGCCTTGGAACACCCACTCCTCTATACTGACATTCACCCATCAAAGCACTAGGATATTTGCATAACTCCTCCCAAGAGTCAGCACATTAGGGTTGAGGGCTCTTGAGAGGAGCGTTGAGACAGGTGGGAGGGGCAAGCAGGGTGCTGCACATAGCTTCCTGGAAACATCACAGCATCCTGCTGGCCCCTCCCACCAGCCATGATCTGTCTGCATTGTATCAGCTCACAGTAAATTAAAGTGATGGTCAGTGGGAAGAATGTCCCTTACATTGGGGGTCAGTGGAAAGAATGTCCCTTACATTGGTGATCAATGGGAAGAATGTCCCTTACATTGGGGGTCAGTGGGAAGAATGTCCCTTACATTGGGGGTCAGTGGCAAGAATGTCCCTTACATTGGGGGTCAGTGGGAAGAATGTCCCTTACATTGGTGGTCAGTGGGAAGAATGTCCCTTACATTGGGGGTCAGTGGTAAGAATGTCCCTTACATTGGTGATCAGTGGGAAGAATGTCCCTTACATTGGGGGTCAGTGGGAAGAATGTCCCTTACATTGGAGGTCAGTGGCAAGAATGTCCCTTACATTGGGGGTCAGTGGGAAGAATGTCCCTTACATTGGGGGGTCAGTGGGAAGAATGTCCCTTACATTAGGGGTCAGCGGGAAGAATGTCCCTTACATTGGTGGTCATTGGGAAGAATGCTCCTTACATTGGTGATCAGTGGGAAGAATGTCCCTTACATTGGTGGTCACTGGGAAGAATGTCCCTTACATTGGGGGTCAGTGGGAAGAATGTCCCTTACATTGGTGGTCAGTGGAAAGAATGTCCCTTACATTGGTGGTCAGTGAGAAGACTGTCCCTTACATTGGTGGTCAGTGGGAAGAATGTCCCTTACATTAGGGGTCAGCGGGAAGAATGTCCCTTACATTGGTGATCAGTGGGAAGAATGTCCCTTACATTGGAGGTCAGTGGGAAGAATGTCCCTTACATTGGTGGTCAGTGGGAAGAATGTCCCTTACATTGGGGGTCAGTGGGAAGAATGTCCCTTACATTGGTGGTCAGTGGGAAGAATGTCCCTTACATTGGTGGTCAGTGGGAAGAATGTCCCTTACATTGGTGGTCAGTGGGAAGAATGTCCCTTACATTGGGGGTCAGTGGGAAGAATGTCCCTTACATTGGGGGTCAGTGAGAAGAATGTCCCTTACATTGGGGGTCAGTGGGAAGAATGTCCCTTACATTGGGGGTCAGTGGGAAGAATGTCTCTTACATTGGTGGTCAGTGGGAAGAATGTCCCTTACATTGGGGGTCAGTGGGAAGAATGTCCCTTTCATTGGTGGTTAGTGGGAAGAATGTCCCTTACATTGGAGGTAAGTGGAAAGAATGTCCCTTACATTGGGGGTCAGTGGGAAGAATGTCCCTTACATTGGTGGTCAGTGGGAAGAATGTCCCTTTCACTGGTGATCAGTGGGAAGAATGTCCCTTACATTGGTGGTCAGTAGGAGGAATGTCCCTTACATTGGTGATCAGTGGGAAGAATGTTTCTTACATTGGGGGTCAGTGGGAAGAATGTCCCTTACATTGGTGGTCAATGGGAAGAATGTCCCTTACATTGGTGGTCAGTGGGAAGAATGTCCCTTACATTAGGGGTCAGTGGGAAGAATGTCGCTTACATTGGGGGTCAGTGGGAAGAATGTCCCTTACATTGGGGGTCAATGGGAAGAATGTCCCTTACATTGGGGGTCATTGGGAAGAATGTCCCTTACATTGGTGGTCAGTGGGAAGAATGTCCCTTACATTGGGGGTCAGTGGGAAGAATGTCCCTTACATTGGTGGTCAGTGGGAAGAATGTCCCTTACATTGGTGGTCAGTGGGAAGAATGTCCCTTACATTGGGGGTCAGTGGGAAGAATGTCCCTTACATTGGGGGTCAGTGGGAAGAATGTCCCTTACATTGGGGGTCAGTGGGAAGAATGTCCCTTACATTGGTGGTCAGTGGGAAGAATGTCCCTTACATTGGTGGCCAGTGGGAAGAATCCCTCCTTACAGATAGCTTAAAAGATGATTGTTATTAGTGATTACTTACCTGCCTCATGGAACCCTGAACCCCTCCAGAGGAACCCTGGTTGGGAAGGTGTGCTCTAAGGACTTGTTTATATCAAAGCCTTTCTGAGATACTCCTTTCTTTCAGATGACATTTCAGAGCCGATATGATGCAGAGGAACAGCCAAGAGCCAAATATACAATTCAAATTCCACCAGATGGTCCCATCATGAGGACACCTTGCAGCTTTTCTTTTTTTTAAAAAAAATATCATTCAATATCTCACAGTTGTAGAGGGATGAAGCTGTGCCGTCGTTTCTTATAGGGACCGTGCCTCTCATAGCTGCTTGTTGGCTCTTTTTAATGGCTAAATAAATTTTCTGATTTTTATATTTTAATGTAATTTGGCTTTTCTGAACTTCTTCTCATTCATCCCATTTTTCTACCACCATCTTTAGGACTTCTCGTGTGCTGCTCCCTTTTTCCGGACCTCCCTTCCACATGCCATCTAACCCAAACACCTAAAATCTGTCAACTCTGTCCCAGCTGTCCCACTTCACAAGGCCAAACACAAAGCCTCAGTAACCCCTGCTCTGTAACGGGGTCATTGCCCACTATGGAGGCCTTCTCTTTTCATGTTTGTTACATGACATCATAATAACTGGAAGGTAGCGCCGGGACCCCATGATTCCTTTAGGGCTCATTTACAATTGCTTCAAAATGTGGCCCTGGACAGCCTTTTTTAAAGCTCTCCGAATGCCAATCAAAGCCCCTGCCACTACATAAAATGGTCGCCTTACAGTCCTGTTCATAAGTTGCGTGCGCTTTGCTTTACTTCAAAAATGATCCCCCCCATGTCACTTTCTTGGTGTCTCAAAGCGTCTCCAAGGTCTCCATAGAAGTCTATGACAAATCTCGCTAGCAGCACCTACAGCTTTTGAGGGGCTTTTTTTCAGAGTTAGCTTCACTTTGTTTTGGAGGGATTGCAGGTATGAGGTATCCCAGGATGCACTGGAAAACCAACAAGCGAACCAGAAAGACGTCATCAGGGACTGGAGAAAGAGGACTGAGCAGCAGAGGATAAGCAGGGCTGGGGGACCGAAGCAGGAGAAACTAGCAGATGTCACACAAGGTGCACAGAGTGGGAGAAATATAGAGGAAGGTGGGCAGGGACTGGAGAGAGAGGAGGATTAGCAAAGCAGAGGATCAGCAGAGCTGAGGGTACTGAGTGGGGAATCAGCAGAGCTGAGGGTTACTGCTGAGTGGGGGATCAGCAGAGCTGAGGGTTACTGCAGAGTGGGGGATCAGCAAAGCTGAGGCTTACTGCTGAGTGGGGGATCAGCAGAGCTGGAGGTTACTACTAAGTGGGGGATCAGCAGAGCTGAGTGTTACTAATGAGTGGGGAATCAGCAGAGCTGAGGGTTACTGCTGAGTGTGGGATCAGCAGAGCTGAGGGTTACTAATGAGTGGGGGATCAGCAGAACTGGGGGTTACTACTGAGTGGAGGGGTAAGCAGAACTGAAGGTTACTACTGAACGGGGATCAGCAGAGCTGAGGGTTACTACTGAGTGGGGGATCAGCAGAACTGGGGGGTTACTACTGAGTGGAGGGGTCAGCAGAACTGAAGGTTACTACTGAGCGGGGATCAATAGAGCTGAGGGTTACTAATGAACAGGGAATCAGCACAGCTTGAGGTTTACTACTGAGCAGCAGGGGATCAGAAAAGCTCAGGGTTACTAATGAGCGGGGGATCAGCAGAGCTGAGGGTTACTACTGAGTGGGGGATCAGCAGAGCTGAAGGTTACTACTGACTGGGGGATCAGCAGAGCTGAGGGTTACTACTGAGTGGGGGATCAGCAGAACTGGGGGTTACTACTGAGTGGAGGGGTCAGCAGAACTGAAGGTTACTACTGAGCGGGGATCAATAGAGCTGAGGGTTACTAATGAACAGGGAATCAGCACAGCTTGAGGTTTACTACTGAGCAGCAGGGGATCAGAAAAGCTCAGGGTTACTAATGAGCGGGGGATCAGCAGAGCTGAGGGTTACTACTGAGTGGGGGATCAGCAGAGCTGAAGGTTACTACTGACTAGGGGATCAGCAGAGCTGAGGGTTACTACTGAGTGGGGGATCAACAGAGCTGAGGGTTACTACAGAGCAGGGGATCAGAAAAGCTGAGGGTTACTAATGAGCGGGAGATCAGCAAAGCTGATGAGAGTTACTATGGAGCGGGTGGTCAGCAGAGCTGAGGGTTAATACAGAGCAGGAGATCAGAAAAGCTGAAGTTTACTAACGGGCGGGAGATCAGCGGAGCTGATGAGAATTACTACTGAGTGGGGAATCAGCAGAGCTGGGGGTTACTAATATTGCTGCTCATTTGCCGGGAATCTGCTGAACAGGGGTACTACTGAGCTGGGGTTCTACTGGGCACCTTTAAAACAGATAGAAAATCAACACACACGGGGCATTTGCCATACTTCATTAAAGCTTCAAAAAAAGCATGTTGAAGCGATAGGCGCCTTAACATGTGTTAAAGTCAAAGAAAATGAGCCCTTAAATAGAGAACTTATAGTGGCCGGGACCCTGTATGCTGGAGCTGCTGGACTGAAGTCATAAATGTCATCGGCAACATATGTGAATATTCGGGGCCACATACAAATTCTACAACAAATTTCTACAAATTCTACAACAAATTTCTACAAATTCTACAACAAATTTCTACCTATTCTACAGCAAATTTCTACAAATTCTACAACAAATTTCTACAAATTCTACAGCAAATGCCTACAAATTCTACAGCAAATTTCTACAAATTCTACAACCAATTTCTACAAATTCTACAACCAATTTCTACAAATTCTACAAAAAATTTCTACAAATTCTACAACACACTTCTACGAATTCTATAACACATTTCTACAAATTCTATAATCTATTTCTACAAATTCTACAACACATTTCTACAAATTCTACAGCAAATTTCTATGAATTCTACAACAAATTTCTACAAATTCTACAACCAATTTGTACAAATTCAATAGCAAATTTCTACAAATTCTACAACAAATTTCTACGAATTCTACAACAAATTCCTACAAATTCTACAGCAAATTTCTACAAATTCTACAACCAATTTCTACAAATTCTACAACAAATTTCTACAAATTCTACAACACATTTCTACAAATTCTACAACAAATTTCTACAAATTCTACAACCTATTTCTACAAATTCTACAGCAAATTTCTACAAATTCTACAACAAATTTCTACAAATTCTACAACCATACACCCTATGACTCTATCTCTCCACATTCCCTCTGTGGACTCAAGTCACAGAACCATAGAAGGGGCCCTCACCAGGTGTAGGATGGCAGCCAGGATCTTGTACATGGAGAATTTCTACAAATTCTACAACCAATTTGTACAAATTCTACAACAAATTTCTATAAATTCTACAACAAATTTCTACAAATTCTACAACCATACACCCTATGACTCTATCTCTCCACGTTCTCTCTGTGGACTCAGGTCACAGAACCTTAGAAGGGGCCCTCACCAGGTGTAGGATGGAAGCCAGGATCTTGTACACGGAGAATTTCTACAAATTCTACAACCAATTTGTACAAATTCTACAACAAATTTCTACAAATTCTACAGCAAATTCCTACAAATTCTGCAGCAAATTTCTACAAATTCTACAACCAATTTCTACAAATTCTACAAAAATTTTTTACAAATTCTACAAAATATTTCTACAAATTCTACAACACACTTCTACGAATTCTACAACACATTTCTACAAATTCTATAATCTATTTCTACAAATTCTACAACACATTTCTACATATTCTACAGCAAATTTCTATGAATTCTACAACAAATTTCTACAAATTCTACAAACAATTTCTACAAATTCAATAGCAAATTTCTACAAATTCTACAACAAATTTCTACGAATTCTACAACAAATTCCTACAAATTCTACAGCAAATTTCTACAAATTCTACAACAAATTTCTACAAATTCTACAACCTATTTCTACAAATTCTACAGCAAATTTCTACAAATTCTACAACAAATTTCTACAAATTCTACAACCATACACCCTATGACTCTATCTCTCCACATTCCCTCTGTGGACTCAAGTCACAGAACCATAGAAGGGGCCCTCACCAGGTGTAGGATGGCAGCCAGGATCTTGTACATGGAGAATTTCTACAAATTCTACAACCAATTTGTACAAATTCTACAACAAATTTCTATGAATTCTACAACAAATTTCTACAAATTCTACAACAAATTTCTACAAATTCTACAACAAATTTCTACAAATTCTACAACACATTTCTACAAATTCTACAACACATTTCTACAAATTCTACAACCTATTTCTACAAATTCTACAGCAAATTTCTACAAATTCTACAACAAATTTCTACAAATTCTACAACCATACACCCTATGACTCTATCTCTCCACGTTCTCTCTGTGGACTCAGGTCACAGAACCTTAGAAGGGGCCCTCACCAGGTGTAGGATGGAAGCCAGGATCTTGTACACGGAGAATTTCTACAAATTCTACAACCAATTTGTACAAATTCTACAACAAATTTCTACAAATTCTACAGCAAATTCCTACAAATTCTGCAGCAAATTTCTACAAATTCTACAACCAATTTCTACAAATTCTACAAAAAATTTCTACAAATTCTACAAAATATTTCTACAAATTCTACAACACACTTCTACGAATTCTACAACACATTTCTACAAATTCTATAATCTATTTCTACAAATTCTACAACACATTTCTACAAATTCTACAGCAAAGTTCTACGAATTCTACAACAAATTTCTACAAATTCTACAAAAAATTTCTACAAATTCAATAGCAAATTTCTACAAATTCTACAACAAATTTTGACGAATTCTACAACAAATTCATACAAATTCTACAGCAAATTTCTACAAATTCTACAAAAAATTTCTACAAATTCAATAGCAAATTTCTACAAATTCTACAACAAATTTTGACGAATTCTACAACAAATTCCTACAAATTCTACAGCAAATTTCTACAAATCCTACAACAAATTTCTACAAATTCTACAATCTATTTCTACAAATTCTACAGCAAATTTCTACAAATTCTACCACAAATTTCTACAAATTCTACAACCATACACCCTATATTTCTCCATGTTCTCTCTGTGGACTCAGAACCTTAGAAGGGGCCCTCACCAGGTGTAGAATGGCAGCCAGGATCTTGTACACGGAGTCCACCTCCTCCTCGGTGAAGCCGATCACCTTCATGGAATCCAACACCATCTTGTAGCTCGATTTATCATTGATGACACTCTGGCAACAGACAAAGACATGTTATGTTGGGTGAGGACTCTGTCCTTGAATGCGGCTGCATGGTCCCACGGGTGGGAATAAAGCTCACCTGCTAAGGGTCTGGGACTGGCCTTAAGGGGCTTAAATCAGGCAGTAGAGATACCTACATATACCTACTTTTTTTTATCTTCTTGGAGAGCAGGGGTCTCCAATTTTTCTAAACAAAGGGCCAGTTTACTGTCCTTCAGGGTTTTGGGGGGTCAGACTGTGGTCATCGGGATCAGAAATTGTTCTGGCATCAGTGGGAGTAAACAGTGCATCTTTGGTATTAGGGGGAGGAATAGTGCCCCATCATTGGTGCCAGTGGAAGGAATAGTGCTTTATCATTGGTGTCAGTGGGAGGAATAGTGCCCCATCATTGGTGTCAGTGGAAGGAATAGTGCTCTATCATTGATGTCAGTGGGAGGAATAGTGCTTTATTGTTGGTGTCAGTGGGAGGTATAGTGCCCCATTGTTGGCGTCAGTGGGAGGAATAGTGCTCCATGATTGGTGTCAATGGGAGGAATTGAGCCTCATCATTGGTGTCAGTGGGAGGAAAAGTACTTCATCGTTGGTGTCAATGAGAGGAATAGTGCCTGGTTGTTGATTTCAGTAGCAGGAATTATGCCTCTCTGTTGGTATCAGTGGGAAGAAAAGTGCCCCAGGGGCCAGATAAAATCGAGCAAAGGGCCACAGCCGGACCCCCGGCCGCAGTTTGGAGACCACTGTTCTAGAGAACCATCTCTGGAGCTGGAATCATATATCTGTATGCTGAGGTTTAGGGCCTCCTGGGAGCATCATGATGATGAACACCCTGATCTATTAATGTGGTATTACTAGGAAATAGAGCTACTTACCCACCAACCAGGTTCAATCCGGCCCAGGAAGCTTCGACCTGATTCATGATTATGGGGAATGACTCTAGATTGATACATTGATAGGTTGGACCCAGAGTGAGGTATGTGTAGGCCCCTCTATATGGGCCTCCTTGCATCCCCTTGAGTCAGTTTCATACTTTTACATACATGAGGCAAGCTAAATTTGGAGAGTCATCAGAGGCAGATCCTAAGGCGAATACAGAGCACAAGAATAAACCTAGCACCCTTTGGTTGTCATGTAAGCCAACTCCATTGGTGGGATTGTCACAGCTCTTCTACGGGTACCACCAGGGCTTTTTTAGTACAGAATAGGTGCAGGTGACACTGCCCCCCCCCCTTCCCAAGTCACCCTTGTCTCCACCCCTTACCCACCTATCTGAACCCATGATCTCTTGCTACATCCAGCAGCGGCTTTTCTTGCTGAACCACCTGAGATGCTGGACAGGATTCTGTCTGGTTCCTTGGACAATCTTGCCTTGAACCTTGTTTCTGGTGAACCTTGAACCCCTTGCTGCTCCCATGAACTTCCTATTAAAGCCATGCCTTTGGACTTGCTGTTTGCCGGATTATTGTGCTCCCTCCAGCCAATATCTTGCCCCTTTGCATACCTGCAGCTGTCCGTATCTCCACTGCCACTCGTTACCAATCTTTGGCTTGTTCTTCAACTACGTTTCTACTTGACCCCAACCTGCAACTGTTTGTTACCGACCTTTGGCTTGTTCCTCAACTATGCTTCTACTTGATCCCAACCTGCAACCGCTTGTTACCGACCTTTGGGTTGTTCCTCAACTATGCTTCTTCTTGATCCCAACCTGTAACCTCATGTTACCGACCTTTGGCTTGTTCCTCAACTACGCTTCTACTTGATCCCAACCTGCAACCGTTTGTTATTGACCTTTGGCTCGTTCCTCAACTACGCTTCTACTTGATCCCAACCTGCAACCACATGTTACCGACCTTTGGCTTGTTCCTCATCTACGCTTCTACTTGATCCCAACCTGCAACCGCTTGTTACCGACCTTTGGGTTGTTCCTCAACTATGCTTCTTCTTGATCCCAACCTGTAACCTCATGTTACCGACCTTTGGCTTGTTCCTCAACTACGTTTCTACTTGACCACAACCTGCAACTGTTTGTTACCGACCTTTGGCTTGTTCCTCAACTACGCTTCTACTTGATCCCAACCTGCAACCGTTTGTTACCGACCTTTGGCTTGTTCCTCAACTATGCTTCTACTTGATCCCAACCTGCAACCGCTTGTTACCGACCTTTGAGTTGTTCCTCAACTACGCTTCTACTTGATCCCAACCTGCAACCGCTTGTTACCGACCTTTGGGTTGTTCCTCAACTATGCTTCTTCTTGATCCCAACCTGTAACCTCATGTTACCGACCTTTGGCTCGTTCCTCAACTACGCTTCTACTTGATCCCAACCTGCAACCACATGTTACCGACCTTTGGCTTGTTCCTCATCTACGCTTCTACTTGATCCCAACCTGCAACCGCTTGTTACCGACCTTTGGGTTGTTCCTCAACTATGCTTCTTCTTGATCCCAACCTGTAACCTCATGTTACCGACCTTTGGCTTGTTCCTCAACTACGCTTCTACTTGATCCCAACCTGCAACCGTTTGTTATCGACCTTTGGCTCGTTCTTCAACTACGCTTCTACTTGATCCCAACCTGCAACCACATGTTACCGACCTTTGGCTTGTTCCTCATCTACGTTTCTACTTGATCCCAACCTGCAACCGCTTGTTACCGACCTTTGGCTTGTTCCTCATCTACGCTTCTACTTGATCCCAACCTGCAACCGCTTGTTACCGACCTTTGGCTTGTTCCTCAACTACGCTTCTACTTGATCCCAACCTGCAACCGCTTGTTACCGACCTTTGGCTTGTTCCTCAACTACGCTTCTACTTGATCCCAACCTGCAACCGCTTGTTACCGACCTTTGGCTTGTTTACAGACTACACTTCTGCTTGATCCCTACCTGCTATATCTGCTACTGGACTTGCTCACCTCCTGGTGGACCTATCCTGAGGATTGCAGCGTGGTAATAAGAGGCAGCAAAACCCATCCCCACCACCAGTAGCTCTGGTAAACACCTGTTAGTGCCTAGACTCGGGTGAGCCGGCATCCTCCGCCAGGGTGACCTGCTTGTGTACCTTTACTGCTGCTCGGTGGGAGTCTGTCTACTGCTATAGCTACTGGTCTGACTCCTGACTGTGACACTGTCTCCACCCACTACCCACCTGCCAGTACCGCCCCTTTTAGAGAATACATGACCAAGTCACATTTTGTGGTTCTATGGAATGTGTTAATAATAACAAGAAAGGCAGTAAATTTTCTACATCACACATCCAAGGTGGCAGATCACGGGATCTCGCCCATGCAGAGAAACAGCACAGGATGTCTACCAGTTCACTGGCAGCGGTTCTCAGTGTGTCTGCACATTCGCAAGGGGTCCGGCGCATGCGCAAACATGCAGCGGGACCTGTAAGGTCCCCTAGACATGGCCTAGATCAAGGGTGTCAAACTGGCGGCCCTCCAGCTGTTGCCAAACTACAAGTCCCATCATGCCTCTACCTTACATGCTTGTAACTGTCAATCCTGGGCCTTGTAGTTTAGCAACAGCTGGAGGGCCACCAGATTGACACCCGTGGCCTAGATCCTTGCGGCGTGTCTTTGCTGAAATTCAAGATGGCGGCAGGGAGACAGGAGTAGTGCAGGGAGAGCTTCCCCTACAAGCAAGACAACGTTGGACTCCATGGACTAGAATCAGGGGTCTCTAGACTATGGCCCTCCAGGTGTTGAGGAACTGCAAGTCCCATGAGGCTTTGCAAGACTCTGAGAGCCACAGGCAAGACTGTGGGGTCCTCTCAGTGTATGAGGAGTGGTCACTGTGGGGTCCTCTCTGTGTGTGAGGCGCGGGCACTGTGGGGTCTTCTCTGTGTATGAGGAGCGGTGGCTGTGGGGTGTGTTCTGTGTATGAGGAGTGGTCACTGTGTGGTCTTCTCTGTGTATGAGGAGCGGTCACTGTGGGGTCTTCTCTGTATATGAGGAGCGGTGACTGTGCGGTCTTCTCTATATGTATGAGGAGCGGTCACTGTGGGGTTCTCTCTGTGTATGAGGAGTGGTGACTGTGCGGTCTTCTCTATGTATGAGGAGTGGTGGCGGTGGGGTTCTCTCTATGTATGAGGAGCGGTGACTATGCGGTCTTCTCTATGTATGAGGAGTGGTGGCGGTGGGGTTCTCTCTATGTATGAGGAGCGGTGACTATGCAGTCTTCTCTATGTATGAGGAGCGGTGGCGGTGGGGTTCTCTCTATGTATGAGGAGCGGTGACTATGCGGTCTTCTCTATGTATGAGGAGTGGTGTCAGTGGGGTTCTCTCTATGTATGAGGAGCAGTCACTGTGGGGTCCTCTCAGTGTATGAGGAGTGGTGACTGTGGGGTCTTCTCTGTCTATGAGGAGTGGTGACTGTGGGGTCTTTTCTGTGTATGAGGATTGATCACTGTAGGGTCGTTTTTGTGTATGAGGAGCAGTGGCTGTGGGGTCTTCTCTGTGTATGAGGAGCGGTGGCTGTGGGATCCTCTCTGGGTATGAGGAGCGGTGGCTGTGGGGTCTTCTCTGTGTATAAGGAGCGGTGGCTGTGGGATCCTCTCTGTGTATGAGGAGCGGTGGCTGTGGGATCCTCTCTGTGTATGAGGAGCGGTGGCTGTGGGATCCTCTCTGTGTATGAGGAGTGGTGGCTGTGGGATCCTCTCTGTGTATGAGGAGCGGTGGCTGTGGGGTCCTGTCAGTGTATGAGGAGCGGTGGCTGTGGGATCCTCTCTGTGTATGAGGAGCGGTGGCTGTGGGATCCTCTCTGTGTATGAGGAGCGGTGGCTGTGGGTTCCTCTCTGTGTATGAGGAGCGGTGGCTGTGGGATCCTCTCTGTGTATGAGGAGCGGTGGCTGTGGGGTCCTGTCAGTGTATGAGGAGCGGTGACTGTGGGATCCTCTCTGTGTATGAGGAGCGGTGGCTGTGGGGTCCTGTCAGTGTATGAGGAGCGGTGGCTGTGGGATCCTCTCTGTGTATGAGGAGCGGTGGCTGTGGGATCCTCTCTGTGTATGAGGAGCGGTGGCTGTGGGATCCTCTCAGTGTATGAGGAGCGGTGGCTGTGGGGTCTTCTCTCTGTATGAGGAGCGGTGGCTGTGGGACCCTCTCTGTGTATGAGGAGCGGTGGCTGTGGGGTCCTGTCAGTGTATGAGGAGCGGTGTCAGTGAAGAACCGTCCCTCTGTTCCGGTTTTCTCCCCTTGGTAAGTGGTCTTCTCTGTGTATGAGGAGCGGTGGCTGTGGGATCCTCTCTGGGTATGAGGAGCGGTGGCTGTGGGGTCTTCTCTGTGTATGAGGAGCGGTGGCTGTGGGATCCTCTCTGGGTATGAGGAGCGGTGGCTGTGGGGTCTTCTCTGTGTATAAGGAGCGGTGGCTGTGGGATCCTCTCTGTGTATGAGGAGCGGTGGCTGTGGGATCCTCTCTGTGTATGAGGAGCGGTGGCTGTGGGATCCTCTCTGTGTATGAGGAGTGGTGGCTGTGGGATCCTCTCTGTGTATGAGGAGCGGTGGCTGTGGGGTCCTGTCAGTGTATGAGGAGCGGTGGCTGTGGGATCCTCTCTGTGTATGAGGAGCGGTGGCTGTGGGATCCTCTCTGTGTATGAGGAGCGGTGGCTGTGGGATCCTCTCTGTGTATGAGGAGCGGTGGCTGTGGGATCCTCTCTGTGTATGAGGAGCGGTGGCTGTGGGATCCTCTCTGTGTATGAGGAGCGGTGGCTGTGGGATCCTCTCAGTGTATGAGGAGCGGTGGCTGTGGGGTCTTCTCTCTGTATGAGGAGCGGTGGCTGTGGGACCCTCTCTGTGTATGAGGAGCGGTGGCTGTGGGGTCCTGTCAGTGTATGAGGAGCGGTGTCAGTGAAGAACCGTCCCTCTGTTCCGGTTTTCTCCCCTTGGTAAGTGGTCTTCTCTGTGTATGAGGAGCGGTGGCTGTGGGATCCTATCTGTGTATGAGGAGCGGTGGCTGTGGGATCCTCTCTGTGTATGAGGAGCGGTGGCTGTGGGATCCTCTCTGTGTATGAGGAGAGGTGGCTGTGGGATCCTATCTGTGTATGAGGAGCGGTGGCTGTGGGATCCTCTCTGTGTATGAGGAGCGGTGGCTGTGGGATCCTCTCTGTGTATGAGGAGCTGTGGCTGTGGGATCCTCTCTGTGTATGAGGAGCGGTGGCTGTGGGATCCTCTCTGTGTATGAGGAGCGGTGGCTGTGGGACCCTCTCTGTGTATGAGGAGAGGTGGCTGTGGGACCCTCTCTGTGTATGAGGAGCGGTGGCTGTGGGATCCTCTCTGGGTATGAGGAGCGGTGGCTGTGGGGTCTTCTCTGTGTATAAGGAGCGGTGGCTGTGGGATCCTCTCTGTGTATGAGGAGCGGTGGCTGTGGGATCCTCTCTGTGTATGAGGAGCGGTGGCTGTGGGATCCTCTCTGTGTATGAGGAGCGGTGGCTGTGGGACCCTCTCTGTGTATGAGGAGCGGTGGCTGTGGTGTCCTGTCAGTGTATGAGGAGCGGTTACTGTGGGATCCTTTCTGTGTATGAGGAGCGGTGGCTGTGGGATCCTCTCTGTGTATGAGGAGCGGTGGCTGTGGTGTCCTGTCAGTGTATGAGGAGCGGTGGCTGTGGGATCCTCTCTGTGTATGAGGAGCGGTGGCTGTGGGATCCTCTCTGTGTATGAGGAGCGGTGGCTGTGGTGTCCTGTCAGTGTATGAGGAGCGGTGGCTGTGGGGTCCTGTCAGTGTATGAGGAATGGTGACTGTGGGATACTCTCTGTGTATGAGGAGCGGTGGCTGTGGGGTCCTGTCAGTGTATGAGGAGCGGTGGCTGTGGGATCCTCTCTGGGTATGAGGAGCGGTGGCTGTGGGGTCTTCTCTGTGTATAAGGAGCGGTGGCTGTGGGACCCTCTCTGTGTATGAGGAGCGGTGGCTGTGGGATCCTCTCTGTGTATGAGGAGCGGTGGCTGTGGGATCCTCTCTGTGTATGAGGAGCAGTGGCTGTGGGATCCTCTCTGTGTATGAGGAGCGGTGGCTGTGGGGTCCTGTCAGTGTATGAGGAGCGGTGGCTGTGGGATCCTCTCTGTGTATGAGGAGCGGTGGCTGTGGGGTCCTGTCAGTGTATGAGGAGCAGTGGCTGTGGGATCCTCTCTGTGTATGAGGAGCGGTGGCTGTGGTGTCCTGTCACTGTATGAGGAGCGGTGGCTATGGGGTCCTGTCAGTGTATGAGGAGCGGTGGCTGTGGGGTCCTCTCTGTGTATGAGGAGCGGTGGCTGTGGTGTCCTGTCAGTGTATGAGGAGCGGTGGCTGTGGTGTCCTGTCACTGTATGAGGAGCGGTGGCTGTGGGACCCTCTCTGTGTATGAGGAGTGGTGGCTGTGGGACCCTCTCTGTGTATGAGGAGCGGTGGCTGTGGGGTCCTGTCAGTGTATGAGGAGCGGTGGCTGTGGGACCCTCTCTGTGTATGAGGAGCGGTGGCTGTGGGACCCTCTCTGTGTATGAGGAGCGGTGGCTGTGGGGTCTTCTCTGTGTATGAGGAGTGGTGGCTGTGGGATCCTCTCTGTGTATGAGGAGCGGTGGCTGTGGGATCCTCTCTGTGTATGAGGACTGGTGGCTGTGGGGTCCTCTCAGTGTATGAGGAGCGGTGGCTGTGGGATCCTCTCTGTGTATGAGGAGCGGTGGCTGTGGGGTCCTGTCAGTGTATGAGGAGTGGTGGCTGTGGGGTCCTGTCAGTGTATGAGGAGCGGTGGCTGTGGGATCCTCTCTGTGTATGAGGAGCAGTGGCTGTGGGACCCTCTCTGTGTATGAGGAGCGGTGGCTGTGGGACCCTCTCTGTGTATGAGGACTGGTGGCTGTGGGACCCTCTCTGTGTATGAGGAGCGGTGGCTGTGGGACCCTCTCTGTGTATGAGGACTGGTGGCTGTGGGACCCTCTCTGTGTATGAAGAGCGGTGGCTGTGGGGTCCTCTCTGTGTATGAGGAGCGGTGGCTGTGGGATCCTCTCTGTGTATGAGGAGTGGTGGCTGTGGGATCCTCTCTGTGTATGAGGAGCGGTGGCTGTGGGATCCTCTCTGTGTATGAGGTGCGGTGGCGTTGGGGTCCTGTCAGTGTATGAGGAGCGGTGGCTGTGGGGTCTTCTCTGTGTATGAGGACTGGTGGCTGTGGGATCCTCTCTGTGTATGAGGAGCGGTGGCTGTGGGATCCTCTCTGTGTATGAGGAGTGGTGGCTGTGGGGTCCTGTCAGTGTATGAGGAGTGGTGGCTGTGGGGTCCTCTCTGTGTATGAGGAGTGGTGGCTGTGGGATCCTCTCTGTGTATGAGGAGCGGTGGCTGTGGGACCCTCTCTGTGTATGAGGAGTGGTGGCTGTGGGATCCTCTCTGTGTATGAGGAGCGGTGGCTGTGGGGTCCTGTCAGTGTATGAGGAGTGGTGGCTGTGGGATCCTCTCTGTGTATGAGGAGCGGTGGCTGTGGGGTCCTGTCAGTGTATGAGGAGCGGTGACTGTGGGATCCTCTCTGTGTATGAGGAGCGGTGACTGTGGGATCCTCTCTGCGTATGAGGAGCGGTGGCTGTGGGATCCTCTCTGTGTATGAGGTGCGGTGGCGTTGGGGTCCTGTCAGTGTATGAGGAGCGGTGGCTGTGGGGTCTTCTCTGTGTATGAGGTGCGGTGGCTGTGGGATCCTCTCTGTGTATGAGGAGTGGTGGCTGTGGGGTCCTCTCTGTGTATGAGGACTGGTGGCTGTGGGATCCTCTCTGTGTATGAGGAGCGGTGGCTGTGGGATCCTCTCTGTGTATGAGGAGTGGTGGCTGTGGGGTCCTCTCTGTGTATGAGGAGCGGTGGCTGTGGGACCCTCTCTGTGTATGAGGAGTGGTGGCTGTGGGATCCTCTCTGTGTATGAGGAGTGGTGGCTGTGGGGTCCTGTCAGTGTATGAGGAGTGGTGGCTGTGGGGTCCTCTCTGTGTATGAGGAGTGGTGGCTGTGGGATCCTCTCTGTGTATGAGGAGCGGTGGCTGTGGGACCCTCTCTGTGTATGAGGAGTGGTGGCTGTGGGATCCTCTCTGTGTATGAGGAGCGGTGGCTGTGGGGTCCTGTCAGTGTATGAGGAGTGGTGGCTGTGGGATCCTCTCTGTGAATGAGGACTGGTGGCTGTGGGGTCCTCTCTGTGTATGAGGAGTGGTGACTCTTTGGAGACCTCATGGACTAGAATGATTTTTCTTACTTTCATACAGGAGCAAATTTTGGGTTTTAAGTTGTATTTTTGCTAGTAAGGGTGGAGTTCTCCTTTAAGAGCCGCTGGTTTCTGTGAATCCTGAGATCTCTGACCGTCATCCGCTGTGTGTAGCTCATTCATTTCAATGGGTGATAAACGCAGGGAATGAAGCCCCCGAAATTCTTTCTAAAACCGCTTCGCATCCAACCGCATGGTGCTGCAGAATGATTGGCGTCTGCTAAAGAGCAGCGCGTTTCGTGCGTTCGCGGCGTGTTCGGCGAGTCTAATCATGTTCCGTTCAGGATCTTTGCGTCCCGCCTGTCCTCTCCGATAAAAAAATAAATGAACACCGAAGGTCACCGCCATGACGCACTCAGCTGCGCCCTGCGACTCTGAAGGGATTTTTTATTGCCCTCCACTCCCAATATTTCTGCATCCATCCAATAAAGCGGAATCCACGATTTATCTTCCCCCGCCGCCCGTCTCGCGGTTCTCGCTGAGACAGAAAATAATGTTCTGCAGTTCATGAATTATGAAGCATCTGCAGCAGCATTTCCCGGCGGGGGTCAAAAGTTCAAGAACATCACAGAGGAAATGATGAGCGAATGCGCGGCGTGTAACGAGGAGATAACGATGCGACGCGGTTGATGCATGAGAGCTTTATGTCATTCGGGTTTTATCCGTCGGATGGATTTGTCTCATGTGTACATGGTGTCCATGTCGGGAAATTCACAGATCCCTCTGTTCTGGGCACAAGGATACAATGACACCTGCGTCATCAGGCTCCGCCCATTTCAGTATAGTTACATTGTTACATAGGATAAAAATAATTGATACATCGAGACGAGTTCAACTAACAGAAAACCAAAAAAAATAAAACATTTACCCTAAGAATCCCCAAAACCCACAGATGACCCAGAGGAAGGCAAAACCCCTTCAAAGCAACAGGAACAATCCTCCTGGGACGTCAAAGCCAGGGGTCCGGTCAGGAACATTTTCTTCTATTAACGTGCCCCCTTACATCCGATGTCCCCATCAGGGTGCCCCCTTACATCAGGTGTCCCCCTCAGGGTGCCTCCTTACATCAAGTGTCCCCCTCAGGGTGCCTCCTTACATCAGGTGTCCCCATCAGAGTGTCTCCTTACATCAGGTGTCCCCATCAGAGTGTCTCCTTACATCAGGTGTCCCATCAGAGTGTCTCCTTACATCAGGTGTCCCCATCAGGGTGCCCCCTTACATTGGGTGTCCCCATCAGAGTGTCTCCTTAAATCAGGTGTCCCCATCAGGGTGCCTCCTTACATCAGGTGTCCCCATCAGGGTGCCTCCTTACATCAGGTGTCCCCATCAGAGTGTCTCCTTACATCAGGTGTCCCCATCAGAGTGTCTCCTTACATCAGGTGTTCCCATCAGAATGCCTCCTTACATCAAGTGTCCCCCCTCAGGGTGCCTCCTTACATCAAGTGTCCCCCCTCAGGGTGCCCCCTTACATCAGGTGTCCCATCAGAGTGTCTCCTTACATCAGGTGTCCCCATCAGGGTGCCCCCTTACATTGGGTGTCCCCATCAGAGTGTCTCCTTAAATCAGGTGTCCCCATCAGGGTGCCTCCTTACATCAGGTGTCCCCATCAGGGTGCCTCCTTACATCAGGTGTCCCCATCAGAGTGTCTCCTTACATCAGGTGTCCCCATCAGAATGTCTCCTTACATCAGGTGTCCCCATCAGGGTGCCTCCTTACATCAGGTGTCCCCATCAGAGTGTCTCCTTACATCAGGTGTCCCCATCAGAGTGTCTCCTTACATCAGGTGTTCCCATCAGAATGCCTCCTTACATCAAGTGTCCCCCCTCAGGGTGCCTCCTTACATCAGGTGTCCCCCTCAGGGTGCCTCCTTACATCAGGTGTCCCCATAAGGGTGTCCATTGCATCAGGAGTCCTCAACAGAATGCCTCCTTATATCAGAAGTCCCCATCAGAGTGTCTCCTTACATCAGGTGTGTCCATCAGGGTTTCCAGTACATCAGCTGTCCCCATCACAGTGTCTCCTTACATCAGGTGTCCCTATCAGAGTGTCTCCTTACATCAGGTGTTTCCATCAGGGTGCCTCCTTACATCAGGTGTCCCCATCAGGGTGTCCATTACATCAGATATCCCCATCAGGGTGTCCATTACATCAGGTGTCCCCAACAAGGTGTCCATTACATCAAATGTCCCCATCAGGGTGTCCATTACATCAGATGTCCCCATCAGGGTGTCCATTACATCAAATGTCCCCATCAGGGTGTCCATTACATCAGATGTCCCCATCAGGGTGTCCATTACATCAAATGTCCCCATCAGGGTGTCCATTACACCAGGTGTGTCCATCTGGATGTTCATTACATTAAGTGTCTCCAACAGGGTGCCTCCTTATATCAGGAGTCCCCATCAGGGTGCCTCCTTACATCAGGTGTCCCCATCAGGGTGTCCATTACATCAGATGTCCCCATCAAGGTGTCCATTACATCAGATGTCCCCATCAGGGTGTCCATTACATCAGATGTCCCCATCAGGGTGTCCATTACACCAGGTGTGTCCATCTGGATGTTCATTACATTAAGTGTCTCCAACAGGGTGTCTCCTTATATCAGGAGTCCCCATCAGAGTGGCCATTACATCAGGTGTCCCATTAGGGTGTCCATTACATCAGGTGTCCCATTAGGGTGTCCATTACATCAGGTTCCCCATCAGGGTGTCTCCTTACATCAGGTTCCCCATCAGGGTGCCTCCTTACATCAGGTTCCCCATCAGGGTGTCTCCTTACATCAGGTGTCCCATCAGGGTGTCCATTACATCAGGTGTCCCCATCAGAATACCTCCTTATATCAAGTGTCCCCAAGTGTTCCCCCTTACATCAGGCATCCTCCCAATCAGCATGCCCCGTTACATAGTTATATAGTTAGTCTGGATGAAAAAAGACAGAAGTCCATTCAGTTCAACCATTAAAAATAAATAAATAAATAAAAAAGTTATAATCCTACACCCAGAGTTGATCCAGAGGAAGGTAAAAAACCCAGCAAAGCACGATCCAATTTGCTCCTGCAGGGAAACCAATTCCTTCCTGATCCCCCCGAGAGGAAATCGGATATTCCCTGGATCAACGTCACCTATAAATGTTATATCCAGTTATATTCTGTGTATCCAAGAAAGAATCCAGGACTTTCCTACAGCAATCCACTGAGCTGGCCACAACCAACTCTGGAGGGAGTCTATTCCACATTCTCACAGCTCTTACTGTGAAGAAACCTTTCCGTGTTTGGAGATTACATTTCTTTTCCTCCAGACATAAAGAGCGCCCCCTTGTCCTCTGTGATGACCTCAGGGGGAATGACTACACCGAGTTCACTATATGAACCACCGATGTATTATACATGGAGATCATATCCCCCCCTTATGTATTATACATGGAGATCATATCCCCCCTTATGTATTATACATGGAGATCATATCCCCCCCTTATGTATTATACATGGAGATCATATCCCCCCCTTATGTATTATACATGGAGATCATATCCCCCCTTATGTATTATACATGGAGATCATATCCCCCCTTATGTATTATACATGGAGATCATATCCCCCTTATGTATTATACATGGAGATCATATCCCCCTTATGTATTATACATGGAGATCATATCCCCCCCTTATGTATTATACATGGAGATCATATCCCCCCCTTATGTATTATACATGGAGATCATATCCCCCCCTTATGTATTATACATGGAGATCATATCCCCCCCTTATGTATTATACATGGAGATCATATCCCCCCCTTATGTATTACACATGGAGATCATATCCCCCTTATGTATTATACATGGAGATCATATCCCCCCTTATGTATTATACATGGAGATCATATCCCCCCTTATGTATTATACATGGAGATCATATCCCCCCTTATGTATTATACATGGTGATCATATCCCCCCTTATGTATTATACATGGTGATCATATCCCCCCTTATGTATTATACATGGAGATCATATCCCCCCTTATGTATTATACATGGAGATCATATCCCCCCTTATGTATTATACATGGTGATCATATCCCCCCTTATGTATTATACATGGAGATCATATCCCCCCCTTATGTATTATACATGGAGATCATATCCCCCTTATGTATTATACATGGAGATCATATCCCCCCTTATGTATTATACATCGAGATCATATCCCCCTTATGTATTATACATGGAGATCATATCCCCCCTTATGTATTATACATGGAGATCATATCCCCCCTTGTGTATTATAAATGGTGATCATATCCCCCTTATGTATTATACATGGAGATCATCCCCCCCTTATGTATTATACATGGTGATCATATCCCCCCTTATGTATTATACATGGAGATTATATCCCCCCCTTATGTATTATACATGGTGATCATATCCCCCCTTATGTATTATACATGGAGATTATATCCCCCCCTTATGTATTATACATGGAGATCATATCCCCCCCTTATGTATTATACATGGAGATCATATCCCCCCTTATGTATTATACATGGAGATCATATCCCCCCTTATGTATTATACATGGTGATCATATCCCCCCTTATGTATTATACATGGAGATCATATCCCCCCTTATGTATTATACATGGAGATCATATCCCCCCTTGTGTATTATACATGGAGATCATATCCCCCTTATGTATTATACATGGAGATCATATCCCCCTTATGTATTATACATGGAGATCATATCCCCCTTATGTATTATACATGGAGATCATATCCCCCTTATGTATTATACATGGAGATCATATCCCCCTTATGTATTATACATGGAGATCATATCCCCCCTTATGTATTATACATGGAGATCATATCCCCCCCTTATGTATTATACATGGAGATCATATCCCCCCTTATGTATTATACATGGTGATCATATCCCCCCTTATATATTATACATGGAGATCATACCCCCCTTATGTATTATACATGGAGATCATATCCCCCCCTTATGTATTATACATGGAGATCATATCCCCCCTTATGTATTATACATGGAGATCATATCCCCCCCTTATGTATTATACATGGAGATCATATCCCCCTTATGTATTATACATGGAGATCATATCCCCCTTATGTATTATACATGGTGATCATATCCCCCCCCTTATGTATTATACATGGAGATCATATCCCCCTTATGTATTATACATGGAGATCATATCCCCCCTTATGTATTATACATGGAGATCATATCCCCCCCCCTTATGTATTATACATGGAGATCATATCCCCCCTTATGTATTATACATGGAGATCATATCCCCCTTATGTATTATACACGGAGATCATATCCCCCTTATGTATTATACATGGTGATCATATCCCCCCTTATGTATTATACATGGAGATAATATCCCCCCTTATGTATTATACATGGAGATCATATCCCCCCCTATGTATTATACATGGAGATTATATCCCCCTTATGTATTATACATGGAGATCATATCCCCCCTTATGTATTATACATGGAGATCATATCCCCCCTTATGTATTATACATGGAGATCATATCCCCCCTTATGTATTATACATGGAGATCATATCCCCCCTTATGTATTATACATGGAGATCATATCCCCCCTTATGTATTATACATGGAGATCATATCCCCCCTTATGTATTATACATGGAGATCATATCCCCCCTTATGTATTATACATGGAGATTATATCCCCCTTATGTATTATACATGGAGATCATATCCTCCCCTTATGTATTATACATGGTGATCATATCCCCCCTTATGTATTATACATGGAGATCATATCCCCCTTATGTATTATACATGGTGATCATATCCCCCTTATGTATTATACATGGAGATCATATCCCCCCTTATGTATTATACATGGAGATCATATCCCCCCTTATGTATTATACATGGAGATCATATCCCCCTTATGTATTATACATGGAGATTATATCCCCCTTATGTATTATACATGGAGATCATATCCTCCCCTTATGTATTATACATGGTGATCATATCCCCCCTTATGTATTATACATGGAGATCATATCCCCCCCTTATGTATTATACATGGAGATCATATCCCCCCTTATGTATTATACATGGTGATCATATCCCCCCTTATGTATTATACATTGAGATCATATCCCCCCTTATGTATTATACATGGAGATCATATCCCCCCTTATGTATTATACATGGAGATCATATCCCCCCTTATGTATTATACATGGAGATCATATCCCCCCCTTATGTATTATACATGGAGATCATACCCCCCTTATGTATTATACATGGAGATCATATCCCCCCTTATGTATTATACATGGAGATCATATCCCCCCTTATGTATTATACATGGAGATCATATCCTCCCCTTATGTATTATACATGGTGATCATATCCCCCCTTATGTATTATACATGGAGATAATATCCCCCCTTATGTATTATACATGGAGATCATATCCCCCCTTATGTATTATACATGGAGATCATATCCCCCCTTATGTATTATACATGGAGATTATATCCCCCTTATGTATTATACATGGAGATCATATCCTCCCCTTATGTATTATATATGGTGATCATATCCCCCCTTATGTATTATACATGGAGATCATATCCCCCTTATGTATTATACATGGTGATCATATCCCCCTTATGTATTATACATGGAGATCATATCCCCCCTTATGTATTATACATGGAGATCATATCCCCCCTTATGTATTATACATGGAGATCATATCCCCCTTATGTATTATACATGGAGATTATATCCCCCTTATGTATTATACATGGAGATCATATCCTCCCCTTATGTATTATACATGGAGATCATATCCCCCTTATGTATTATACATGGAGATTATATCCCCCTTATGTATTATACATGGAGATCATATCCCCCCTTATGTATTATACATGGAGATCATATCCCCCTTATGTATTATACATGGAGATCATATCCCCCCTTATGTATTATACATGGAGATCATATCCCCCCTTATGTATTATACATGGAGATCATATCCCCCCTTATGTATTATACATGGAGATCATATCCCCCCTTATGTATTATACATGGAGATCATACCCCCCTTATGTATTATACATGGAGATCATATCCCCCCTTTTGTATTCTACCAGAACCCCCAGATCCTTCTCCACCATTGACACCCCAGATCCTTCTCCACTATTGACCCCCCCCCCCCAGTATGTATGATGCATATTCTTAGCCCCCAAGTGCAGAACCTTACATTTATCAACATTAAACCTCATTGGCCCCATAGTCCCCCAATCACACAGAGCATTGAGGTCGGCTTGTAAGTTGGAGACATCCTGTAAGGACGTTATTCCCCGGCACAGCTTGGTGTCATCTGCAAAGACTGAAATCCCGACCCCATATCATATATATATAGATTACAAAATAAGGGTCCCAACACTGAACTTTGGGGTACCCCACTGACACCCCTAGACCATGCAGGGTATGAATCATTAACCACTACTCTCTGAATACCATCTTTTAGCCAGTTTTCTATCCATTTACATACGGATTTTTTCAGCCTGTAGCCACCCCTCTGTCCAAGTATACCATGTCCACTCCTCTGTCCAAGGATACCACGTCCACAGCCACCCCTCTGTCCAAGTATACCACGTCCACAGCCACCCCTCTGTCCAAGTATACCACGTCCACAGCCACCCCTCTGTCCAAGTATACCACGTCCACAGCCACCCCTCTGTCCAAGTATACCACGTCCACAGCCACCCCTCTGTCCAAGTATACCACGTCCACAGCCACCCCTCTGTCCAAGTATACCACATCCACAGCCACCCCTCTGTCCAAGGATACCATGTCCACTCCTCTGTCCAAGTATACCACGTCCACAGCCACCCCTCTGTCCAAGTATACCACGTCCACAGCCACCCCTCTGTCCAAGTATACCACGTCCACAGCCACCCCTCTGTCCAAGTATACCACATCCACAGCCACCCCTCTGTCCAAGGATACCATGTCCACTCCTCTGTCCAAGTATACCACGTCCACAGCCACCCCTCTGTCTAAGTATACCACATCCACAGCCACCCCTCTGTCCAAGTATTCCACGTCCACAGCCACCCCTCTGTCCAAGTATACCACATCCACAGCCACCCCTCTGTCCAAGTATACCATGTCCACTCCTCTGTCCAAGTATACCACGTCCACAGCCACCCCTCTGTCCAAGTATACCACATCCACAGCCACCCCTCTGTCCAAGGATACCATGTCCACTCCTCTGTCCAAGTATACCACGTCCACAGCCACCCCTCTGTCCAAGTATACCACATCCACAGCCACCCCTCTGTCCAAGGATACCACGTCCACAGCCACCCCTCTGTCCAAGGATACCACATCCACAGCCACCCCTCTGTCCAAGGATACCACGTCCACAGCCACCCCTCTGTCCAAGGATACCATGTCCACAGCCACCCCTCTGTCCAAGTATACCACGTCCACCGCCACCCCTCTGTCCAAGTATACCACGTCCACCGCCACCCCTCTGCCCAAGTATACCACGTCCACAGCCACCCCTCTGTCCAAGTATACCACGTCCACAGCCACCCCTCTGTCCAAGTATACCACGTCCACCACCACCCCTCTGTCCAAGTATACCACGTCCACCGCCACCCCTCTGTCCAAGTATACCACGTCCACAGCCACCCCTCTGTCCAAGTATACCACGTCCACCGCCACCCCTCCGTCCAAGGTTTTGCTCACCTCCTCAGATTTGTCTGGCAACTTCTGTCTTTCATGAATCCATGCTGTCTGTTGCTTAAAATATTTTTTTCCAGCAAGAACTCCTCTCTGTGTCTTTTATTAAACTCTCCAGTATCTTCCCAACTATAGAAGTTACACTAACAGGTCTATAATTACTTGGGAAAGACTTTGATCCCTTTTTAAACCTCCCCCACCATGACATCAGTCCTAGTCAAAGTTCCCCCTACATCATCGGTCACCATCAGGATGTCCTTTACATCAGGAAACCCCTTACATTAGGAGTCCCCATCAGGGTACTTTATACATCAGTGTCTCCATCAGAGTGCCCTCTTACATCAAATATTCCGGTCAGAGTGCCCCTATGCATTAGGTGTCCCCAACAGAGTCTACCTTACATCAGATCACCCTCTTACATCATGTGTCCCCATCAGAGTGCCCCCTTATATCAGATATCCCCATCAGAGTACCCCTTACATCAGGTGTCCCCATCAGAGTCACCCTTACATCAGGTATCCCCACCAGAGTGCCCCCTTATATCAGATATCCCCATCAGAGTACCCCTTACATCAGGTGTCCCCATCAGAGTCACCCTTACATCAGGTATCCCCACCAGAGTGCCCCCTTACATCAGATATCCCCATCAGAGTACCCCCTTACATCAGGTGTCCCCATCACGGTGCCCCATTGTATAAGGATCCCTATCAGTGTCCTTTCTTACATCAGATGTCCCCATAAGAGTCCCCCTTACTTCAGGTGTCCCAAGCAGAGTCCCTCTTACTTCAGGTGTCCCCAGCAGAGTCCACCTTACATCTGGTATCCACATCAGAGTGCACCCTTACATCAGGTGTCCCCATCAGAGTGCACTCTTGCATCAAATATCCCCATCGGAGTACCCCCTTACATCAGGTATCCCCACTAGAGTGCCCCCTTACATCAGATATCCCCATCAGAGTACCCCCTTATATCAGGTGTCCCCATCACGGTGCCCCATTGTATAAGGATCCCTATCAGTGTCCTTCCTTACATCAGATGTCCCCATCAGGGTGCCCCCTTACATCAGGTGTCCCCCTCAGGGTGCCCCCTTACATCAGGTGTCCCCATCAGAGTCCACCTTACATCAAGTATCCCCATCGGATTACCCCCTTACATCAGGTATCCCCACTAGAGTGCCCCCTTACATCAGGTATCCCACCAGAGTGCCCCCTTACATCAGGTATCCCCACCAGAGTGCCCCCTTACATCAGGTATCCCCACCAGAGTGCCCCCTTACATCAGGTATCCCCACTAGAGTGCCCCTTACATCAGGTATCCCCACCAGAGTGCCCCCTTACATCAGGTATCCCCATCAGAGTGCCCCCTTACATCAGGTATCTCCATCAGAGTGCCCCCTTACATCAGATGTCCCTATCAGAGTGCCCCCTTACATCAGATGTCCCTATCAGAGTGCCTCCCACTATCATTTGTCCTCATCAGAGCACCCCCTTACATTAAGTGACACCATCACAATACATCCCATTATAATATGTCCCCATTAGAGTCCCTACTGTATATGAGGGTCCCTATCAGTGTCTCTCCTTACATCAGGTATTCCCATCAGACAAGGCGATGCCTAGAGCAACAATTTTTAGGGGGGTGACACTTCTCCCCCCAGAAGGGACCTGGTTAGCAGTGGCAGACTGAACCATGCAGGGCCACCATCAGAGGGGTACCACACACACACACACACACACTATGATTACCGCCCCCCCTACCCACATTTCCTGCTGCCCAGAGATGAGCAGTCCTTGGAGGAGTTGGGGGTGGTAATCATACTGTGTGGGTGTGTACTGCCCCCTGCGATCTATCAGTGATCGTGTATCATGTGCTTCATGGCTGACAGGAGGGAGAGCTCAGAGGACACAACACAGCTCACCTCCTCCTGGCTCTTTACTCTCCACTTTTTCTAGGAAGTGTAATGAGGATTTGGGAGGGGGGGGGGGGTTGGTTGTGGTGTTATTTGCTAGGAGAAATGGAGGGAATAGAGAAAGAGGAGTGAGAGAGAGGGAGCGAGAGAGGGGGGAGAGAAGGAGAGAGAGCGAGAGAGAGGGGGGAGAGAGAAGGAGAGAGAGAGGGGGGGGGAGAGAGGGGGAGAGAAAGAGGTAAAGAGGGGGGGGAGAGAGGTAGAGAGAGGGGGAGAGGGAGAGAGAGGGGGAGGAAGAGAGAGAGGAGGGGATAGAAGGGGAGAGAGCGAGAGAGAGGGGGAGAGAGAAGGAGAGAGAGGGGGGGAAGAGAGAGGGGAGAGAAAGAGGTAAGAGAGGGGGGGGGAGAGGTAGAGAGAGGGGGAGAGGAGAGAGGGGGAGGAAGAGAGAGAGGAGGGGAGAGAAGGAGAGAGAGCGAGAGAGAGGGGGAGAGAGAAGGAGAGAGAGAGGGGGGGAGAGAGGGGGAGAGAAAGAGGTAAAGAGAGGGGGGAGAGAGAGGAAGAGAGAGAGGGAGAGGGAGAGAGAGGGGGAAGGAAGAGAGAGAGGAGAGGGGCAGGGGGAGAGGGAGGGGGAGAGAGAGAGAAGGAGAAGGGGAGGGAGAGGGAGGGAGAGAGAGAAGGAGAGAGAGAGAAGGAGAGGAAGAGAAGGGAGGGAGAGAGAGATAGAAAGGAGAGAGGGGGAAGGAGAGAGAGGAGGGAAGAGAGAGGGGGGGAGGATAGAGGAGGGAAGAGAGAGGGGGGGGAGAGAGGGGGGGGAGCAGAGAAATAGAAGGAGAGAGCGAGGGGGAGAGAGGAAAAAAATGGATCCAGAAATGTCTGGGGAGAGTTCGGGGGGGGGGGGAGGGGGACAGACAAAACTTTCCCGACAAACTGAGGGGGTTCAGAACCAGAACTTGGTAGATAAAGGGGTGGAGTGTAGAGGATATGGGGGGGGGGCTGGGGGGGGGCAGGGAATATTGGGAGGGAGGAAGGAGATGTTGAGAGGCTGTGGATTTTGGGGGGAGGCTGGGAATATTGGAGATGAAGAAGATATTGGGGGGGGGGGGCAAGGGATATTGGGGAGGAAGGAGATGTTGGGGAGAGGATATTTGGAGCAGACACATGGGGTATGGGGGGGCAGGGGTATTGAGGGGGTAGGGAATATCAAGGGAAGGGGGTATTCAGGAGACAAGGGGCATCAGGGGCAGGGGATATTGAAGGGAGGAAGGAGATGTTGGGGAGAGGCAGGGGTATTGGGGGCAGGGAATATTGGGAGGGAGGAAGGAGGTGTTGGGGAGAGGCAGGGGGTATTGGGGGCAGGGAATATTGGGAGGGAGGAAGGAGATGTTGAGAGGGAGTGGATTTTGGGGGGAGGCTGGGGATATCGGAGATGAAGAAGATATTGGGGGGGGGGAATATTTGGGGAAGAGATTATTTAGGGAGGCAGAGGGTATTGGGGGCAGGAGATACTAGAGAATATCTTGGGGGGGGCAAGGGATATTTGGGGGGAAGGGGGATATATGGGGTGGCAGGGAATATTAGGGGAAGGGGATATTCCAGGAGACAGGGGGCATTGGGGGGAGGGAGGAGATGTTTTTGGGGGGAGGCAGGGGGTATCAGGGGAGGGAATGAATATAAATTGAAGGGAGTATTCAGGGAGATAGGGGCTATTGGGGGCAGGGAATATTGGGGGGAGGAAGGAGATGTTGGGTAGAGGCAGTGGATTTTGGGGGGGAGCAGAAGATATTGGGGGGAGCAGGGAGTATTGGTTTGAAGCAGGGGATATTGGGAATGAAGAAGATATTGGGGGGAAGGGGATATGGGTGGAGGGAAGGGATTTTTCGTGGTGGCAGGGGGTATTGGGGGGCAGGGGATACTAGAGGATATCTTAAGAGGGGAGGCAGGGGATATTGGGGGGAAAAGGATATATGGGGGAGCAGGGAATATTAGGGGAAGGGGGTATTCCAGGAGGCAGGGGATATTGGGGGGAGGGAGGAGATGTTGGGGAGAGGCAGAGGATATTTTAGGGAAAGCAAGGGATATTGGGGAGGGCGGGGTATAATGGGGGGCAGAGGATAATGGGGGAAGGCAGGGGATATTGGGGGGACTGGGGATATCGGAGTGACGGGATATTGGGGAGGAAGGAGACACTAGTGGGGGAGCAGGGAACACTGAGGGGAGGCAGCAGATTTAAGAGGAAAGGAAGGGAATATTGGGGGGAAGGGGGTACTGGGGAGAGGTAGGGAGTATTAGGGCAAGGGGATATTCTGGGGGGCCAGGGGGTATTGGATAGGAAAGAGATATTTGGGGGTGGGGGAAGATGGGGAAGGAGAAGCAGATTTAGGGGACAGGGAGACAAGAATATTGGGGGGGGGGGGATGGGGGATATAATGGAGCAGGTGATATTGGGGGGAACAGAGGATATTAAAGGAGGCAGGGATAGTGGGGGGTAGCAGGGGGTGTTTAAGGGAAGCAAGGGATATGGGTGAGCAGAAGATTATGGGGGGGAGCAGGGGATATTGGAGGGAAGAAGAGGATATTGGGAAGAGGGAATATTGATGGGGGGGGGGGGCAGTTAAATCTTGGCTCTGTGTCCCTCTGTGAGTACACATTGTATCTTCTTGTCTCTGTATAAGTATACATTGTATCTTGCGGCCTCTGTATTAGTATACATTGTATCTTGTGGCCCTGTATTAGTATACATTGTATCTTGTGGCCCCTGTATTAGTATACGTTGTATCTTGTGGCCCCTGTATTAGTATACATTGTATCTTGTGGCCCCTGTATAAGTATACATTGTATCTTGTGGCCTCTGTATAAGTATACATTGTATCTTGTGGCCCCTGTATTAGTATACATTGCATCTTGTGGCCCCTGTATTAGTATACATTGTATCGTGTGGCCCCTGTATTAGTATACATTGTATCTTGTGGCCTCTGTATAAGTATACATTGTATCTTGTGGCCCCCTGTATTAGTATACATTGTATCTTGTGGCCCCTGTATTAGTATACATTGTATCTTGTGGCCCCTGTATTAGTATACATTGTATCTTGTGGCCCCTGTATTAGTATACATTGTATCTTGTGGCCCCTGTATTAGTATACATTGTATCTTGTGGCCCCTGTATAAGTATACATTGTATCTTGTGGCCCCTGTATTAGTATACATTGTATCTTGTGGCCCCTGTATAAGTATACGTTGTATCTTGTGGCCCCTGTATTAGTATACATTGTATCTTGTGGCCCCTGTATAAGTATACATTGTATCTTGTGGCCTCTGTATAAGTATACATTGTATCTTGTGGCCTCTGTATTAGTATACATTGTATCTTGTGGCCCCTGTATTAGTATACATTGTATCTTGTGGCCCCTGTATTAGTATACATTGTATCTTGTGGCCCCTGTATTAGTATACATTGTATCTTGTGGCCCCTGTATTAGTATACATTGTATCTTGTGGCCTCTGTATAAGGATACATTGTACCTTGTGGGCCCGCCCTGTATAAGGATACATTGTATCTTGTGGCCCCTGTATTAGTATACATTGTATCTTGTGGCCCCTGTATTAGTATACATTGTATCTTGTGGCCTCTGTATTAGTATACATTGTATCTTGTGGCCCCTGTATTAGTATACATTGTATCTTGTGGCCCCTGTATAAGGATACATTGTACCTTGTGGGCCCCCCCCTGTATTAGTATACATTGTACCTTGTGGCCCCCCTAATGTATAAGGATACGAAACAATGTATCCTTGTGGCCCCTTTTATAAGGATACATTGTATCTTGTGGCCCTGTATAAGGATACATTGTATCTTGTGGCCCCTGTATTAGTATACATTGTATCTTGTGGCCCCTGTATTAGTATACATTGTATCTTGTGGCCCCTGGTATTAGTATACATTGTATCTTGTGGCCCCTGTATTAGTATACATTGTATCTTGTGGCCCCTGTATTAGTATACATTGTATCTTGTGGCCCCTGTATAAGGATACATTGTATCTTGTGGGCCCCCCCTGTATAAGGATACATTGTATCTTGTGGCCCTTGTATAAGGATACATTGTATCTTGTGGCCCCCCTGTATTAGGATACATTGTATCTTGTGGCCCCCTGTATTAGTATACATTGTATCTTGTGGCCCCTGTATTAGTATACATTGTATCTTGTGGCCCCTGTATTAGATATCATTGTATCTTGTGGCCCCTGTATTTAGTATACATTGTATCTTGTGGCCCCT
>NW_028319979.1:205000-310000 GCF_062004578.1 Staurois parvus
CAGGAGGTGCCCGATTGTCCGACTTTCACTGCAATCTGGTTGCTAGAGACGACTTCACGGCCCATGGTCCATACACCATCACTGCGCAGCAACCAGCTAAATGAAGGCGGCTTCTCATTGGTTGATTTAGTTGCGTCGCAAAGCGCGTCGTCACATTCCCATTAATGGATAACTCCACAAAGAATGGATATTTCAGTTTGTTGGCGATTTCTATCACATACTGGCCTTTTCTATCTTCGGTGGCCAGAATCGCCAGCTGTGCCAAACTGCCTAATGCAGGCCATAGACGAGTCGTTTATTGGCTGATTTTTTGTCTGCACGAAAAACCAGCCGATATTCACGCCGTTAGTGGGGCCCGCCCGTCTGCCTTTTTTTTCACGGATCGTCTCGTTTGCTTTTATCGGTCATGCTGGAAAATCCACGAAAAACGGACGATGGTGGCAGCATCGGCAACGGTGCCGACCGATTTTTCGTTTGTCGGCCCGTCTATGGCCTGCCTGAGCCATGATGGAGCCATATGGTCACACTACCCCCGTAGCGGTCTCCATCCTTCGGAATAAACCGAGACGTGTAGAATTCAGCTGTCAGGGAGTTTCACCGCCGTTGCTACCCATGTGTGGTAGGAGGCGTAGACGCCGGTGGGGGAAATCTTACCACCGGAGATATGAAATGCCATCAAGAAATCCAATCCACAAGGGCAAAACGAAAACGGTACCTTCAGTGTGGGGTGGAGTTGCATGTTTTTCGAGGCTGGGGGGAGGGTTTGCTGGCTCTTTGCTGTGTTTTCTCCTGTGAATAGAGTCAGATGTTGTTATAATTTTTTTTTTATCATAATTTCCAGGGATTTCGTGACCTTCCTCCCCCGTGTACATGACATCATGCCAGCAGCGTCTCTGACATTCTGTCACTGTGAAGATTACTGAAGAGAGCCGCGATTCTCTGCACTCAGTAAGACTCGTCCTCTTATATATCAATGTGCCGGTTACTCTCCTCTGAGTATTCGTTGTTCCTGATGTGGCCCCATAACATAAACAAAAATTCCTGTCTGGTACCATGTCTCTATGGCTCTGGCAATGCATGGGCAGCACAGTGGCTAAATGGCTAGCACCTCCACCTGGCAGTACTAGAGTCATTGGTTCGAATCCCAACCACGGCACCACCTGCCTGGAGTTTGCATGTTCTCCCTGTGCCTGCGTAGGTTTCCTACATTCCAGTGCAGTTCTGTGCAGAAAAAAATGCAGCATGTTCTTCTTTTTTTTCTGCACCTGGAACTGACTGCATTGGTGTGAACTAGGGCCATTTGAATGCATGGCCGTTGATGCAGAAAAAAAGCATACTGGACTGCATCTACTGTGAACCAGCCCTTAAAGTTTCACTTTGCACAGAACACCCAATCAGGGGTGGACTGACCATTTGGAAATTCGGGCACTGCCCGAGGGCCCGGGGTCAGTAGGGGGCCCCATGAGATGCCCCTGGTACCTTTTTCATAGGCTTTTTTGAGTTTGGGCAAGGACACAGGGGCCCCATGATCCCCTATTGCCCGGGGGCCCCATGAGTTGTCAGTCCGCCCCTGCACCTAATCATGTGCAAAGAAAAGAAAAAATTTAAAAAAAAAACCTTTTTGCTTGTACACGATTGGGTGATGAATGTCAGCAGAGCTTCCCCTCGTTTACTAACCTCTGGAGCAATAGTAGTTAGTGCTTCTGCTTGGCAGCATTAAGGTCATTGGTTCAAATCCCAACCACAGCACCACCTGTATGGAGTTTGTATGTTCTCTCTGTGCCTGCGTGGGTTTCCTCCAGGTACTCTGGTTTCCTCCTACACTCCAAAGACATGCTGGTAGGTTAATTGGCTCCTGTCTAAATTGTCCCTAATATGTGTATGTATGAATGTGAGTTAGGGACCTTAGATTGTACGCCCCTTGAGGGATATGGACTGATGTGAATGTACAATATATATGTAAAGTGGCACCACCTGCTTGCAGTTTGCATGTTCTCTCTGTGCCTGTGTGGGTTTCCTCCGGGTACTCCGTTTTCCTCCCACTCTCCTAAGACATGCTGGTAGGTGAATTGTCCCTAGTATGTTTATGTATGAATGTGAGTTGGGGACCTTAGATTGTACGCCCCTTGAGGGTTAGGGACCTTAGATTGTACACCCCTTGAGGGTTAGGGACCTTAGATTGTACACCCCTTGAGGGTTAGGGCCCTTAGATTGTACACCCCTTGAGGGTTAGGGACCTTAGATTGTACACCCCTTGAGGGTTAGGGACCTTAGATTGTACGCCCCTTGAGGGTTAGGGACCTTAGATTGTATGCCCCCTTGAGGGTTAGGGACCTTAGATTGTACGCCCCTTGAGGGTTAGGGCCCTTAGATTGTACGCCCCTTGAGGGTTAGGGCCCTTAGATTGTACACCCCTTGAGGGTTAGGGACCTTAGATTGTACGTCCCTTGAGGGTTAGGGCCCTTAGATTGTACGCCCCTTGAGGGTTAGGGACCTTAGATCGTACGCCCCTTGAGGGTTAGGGCCCTTAGATTGTACACCCCTTGAGGGTTAGGGACCTTAGATTGTACGCCCCTTGAGGGTTAGGGACCTTAGATTGTACACCCCTTGAGGGTTAGGGACCTTAGATTGTACGCCCCTTGAGGGTTAGGGATCAGGGGCGGACTGACCATTTGAAAACTCGGGCACTGCCCGAGGGCCCGGGGTCAGTAGGGGGCCCCATGAGATGCCCCTGGTACCTTTTTTCATAGGCTTTTTTGAGTTTGGGAAAGGACACAGGGGCCCCATGATCCCCTATTGCCCGGGGGCCCCATGACTTGTCAGTCCACCCCTGTTAGGGACCTTAGATTGTACCCCCCCGAGGGTCGGGGACTGATGTGAATGTATAACATGAATGTAAAGTGCTGTGTAAATTGACGGCGATATATAAGTACCTGAAATAAATAAATGTGCAGCAGTTTCAATACTCCTTCCAGCGTGAGGTTGATGTGGTCATCCCCTTACCGTGTATACCTGACGTCTTCCCTCCATGCCCCTGGGCTGTGGAGCCGATCACCTCCTGAAACGGTCATATCGCAGTGCCTGGTATCTGCTCCGTAATCAGAGACGGTGACGGTAATCGTATCACGCTATGCCATCTGCGTACACAATTTCCACAGAAAACCCGGGGTAGTCAGTAGCATGAGACGGCGATGCAATGACACCGCTGTCTCCACACACACAAGCACCCCCATCTCAAATGTGTGAAAGCCACAAGGTTGGGCTCGCTGCCAGCCCAATGACCAATCTGTGGAAAAACTTGTCACACCATCGATGGCTGTCTTCTAGTGTCATATGCTTGTTTTGTTTGAAACATGTTCAAGAGACCGTCCAATCAGCGATAAGAAGACATTCTTTTTTAAAAGCAGTTTTAAACCTAATCGCAAATACTTATCATTTTGCAGCTTACTAATTCTTAGATGTGATGGCCGCATTAGTTTTCTTTTTTAAGCTTTCTTTCCTATCCAGTCAGTAAGTCTGTTATTTTTAAGTTAAAGCTCTCCTGCAAATGTAGGAGTTGGAGGGTTGAGACACACCATTGAACACTGACAGTGGTGCTTACTATGATCAGCTTTTATTCATTTATGTAACATCTTTATCCCAAAAGGAAGTACTGTTGCTGTAACTGCTTAAAAAAAGGTGTGTTTGAGTTTAGCTTCAGTTTGTTATTGTATCTAAATCTGTTAGTGCATCAAACACTACCCTCTTTCAGACTGTTTATTTCAGGTACTTATATTGTGCCGTCAGTTTACACAGCGCTTTACATATATATTGTACATTCACATCAGTCCCTAACCCTCAAGGGGCGTACAATCTAAGGTCCCTAACCCTCAAGGGGTGTACAATCTAAGGTCCCTAACCCTCAAGGGGCGTACAATCTAAGGTCCCTAACCCTCAAGGGGCGTACAATCTAAGGTCCCTAATCCTCAAGAGGGGTACAATCTAAGGTCCCTAACCCTCAAGGGGTGTACAATCTAAGGTCCCTAACCCTCAAGGGGTGTACAATCTAAGGTCCCTAACCCTCAAGGGGCGTACAATCTAAGGTCCCTAACCCTCAAGGGGCGTACAATCTAAGGTCCCTAATCCTCAAGAGGGGTACAATCTAAGGTCCCTAACCCTCAAGGGGTGTACAATCTAAGGTCCCTAACCCTCAAGGGGCGTACAATCTAAGGTCCCTAACCCTCAAGGGGCGTACAATCTAAGGTCCCTAACCCTCAAGGGGTGTACAATCTAAGGTCCCTAACCCTCAAGGGGCGTACAATCTAAGGTCCCTAACCCTCAAGGGGCGTACAATCTAAGGTCTCTAACCCTCAAGGGGCGTACAATCTAAGGTCTCTAACCCTCAAGGGGCGTACAATCTAAGGTCCCTAACCCTCAAGGGGCGTACAATCTAAGGTCCCTAACCCTCAAGGGGCGTACAATCTAAGGTCCCTAACCCTCAAGGGGCGTACAATCTAAGGTCTCTAACCCTCAAGGGGCGTACAATCTAAGGTCTCTAACCCTCAAGGGGCGTACAATCTAAGGTCCCTAACTCCCATTCATACATACACATACTAGGGATAATTTAGACAGGAGCCAATTAACCTACCAGCATGTCTTTGGAGTGTGGGAGGAAACTGGAGTACCCGGAGGAAACCCACGCAGGCACAGGGAGAACATGCAAACTCCAGGCAGGTGGTGCCATGGTTGGGATTCGAACCAACAACCCGAGTACTGCCAGTCGGAAGTGCTAACCATTTAGCCACTGTGCTGCCCGTTAATGCTGCTATCCAGGGGTGTCTCTGTTGCTCCTTCATCCAGAGTGTAAACACAGGCTGGATTCAGACTGGCGCGCCGTGGTTTGGCTGCAGCACGGGTGTATGTGTTTTTTTTTTTTTGCGCATTTTACCTGCTTTCCTATCCACGGTCCCACAGACTTCTATTAGGTTTTGTGTTTTCTCTGCATTTTTTGAAAACACGCCAAAGATGCAGCATGCAAGACTTTTGGAGAGCTTTCAGAAAATGCAGCAAAAAACACGCAAATTAGAAGTCAATGTGACTGCAGCTAAAAACGCAGGTAAAATGTGGGAAAACCGCACATACACCCGCGCTGCAGCCAAACTGCAGTGCACCAGCCTGAACCTGGCTTAATACAGGAGGTGGCCAGATCATCATGTGAAAACGGGAGAATAAGTCTAACAAAAAAGAAAACTAATTCTGCTCCGTACTACATACATCTTTACAGATTCCACTTTGATTGGCTGTGTGTATGAGTCTGTGAAGACATTGGCCGGTGAGTTTTCTGGTCCGATTCCGGTCCTTCTTTCTAGCCCAGTGCAGCCCCACCTACTGTAAAGAGATAACGAGGTTGCACATCATTGAATGTCACCAGTCGGGGTTACCTAGCCTTACTGGGTTTTTTCTGACACTTAAAGCGGAGTTCCACCTGAAAAAGAAAAAAAAAAAAGCAGCTACAAAAACTGTAGCTGCTGACTTTTAAAATACAAACACTTACCTGTCCCTCGGTCCAGCGGTGTCCTCACCACGGCTGGTTTCAGCGGCCGTCTTCTCTCCCTGGCACCGCCATCTTTAGTGTGGGCACCCGGCTGTGACAGCTGCGCTTTTTGAATGGCCCTGTAGTCTTCTGAGACCTGTCACGTGTCCCAGAAGACTACGGGGAAGGAGGGGGGGAGGACGGCAACTTCCAGTTCTGATCGCCTAGGCCATGGGTAGGCAACCTGCGGCTCTCTAGCTGTTGTGGAACTACATTTCCCATGAGGCATTGCAAAGATTACAAAACTGACAGTTACAGCTATGACTTGCGGAGGCATGATGGAACTTGTAGTCCTGCGGCTTGCATGTTGCCTACCCCTGACCTAGGCGATCGCAGTGGAAGTGGGAGCGGGTACCTGTAAAATTCAGGTACCCGCTCCCCAAAGGTGCCAATCCTTAATGGTGAGTGGGGGACAAAGGCTTAAAGCGTTACTTCCCCTTTTAGGTGGAGCTCTGCTTTAAGTTATCTGATTACAATTCCCTCCAATTCGCATCTTTGCAAAATAACCCTTTGAAGTTGCAGTCATCTTAGGCCGTCCTTCTTTTTCTGTCTGAATTACTTCAATTATCAATTCTCCCCTCTCCTTCTGGTCTGTACTGCCTGTCTCTCACAGGTATTTGTTTTCTCTGCCACAATCATTTTGTTTCCAATTTATGAAAGAACACATCCCTGGCATCCCTTTAGACATGTATGTTCAGGTAACCAATCAGCAGATCGTACAGCTAAAGTTTGCAGGGTGGAACGTGTACATGTAAAGGGATACCAGGTCTGTGTTCTTTCACATAATGCTCTTAAAGGAAGATCTGAGGCAGGGTGCTGTGACATTTACAAGAGCCTGCAGGCCCCTCCCACCAAACTCAGAGCAAAGACCATCCGACAGACCCATTGATGACATCAGTGTGTCTCAAAAGAGGCATTTCTTCAAAGCAACATTTTTAAAATGGAAGAGTGCAAAATCTGGTGCAGCTGTGCACAGAAACCAATCAGCTTCCAGGTTTTGTTGTCAAAGCTTTAGTCTAGGTTCACATCTCCGTGTTCCTGCTTGCCACGTTTTGCGCGGGCACGAGAGCCCATTCATTTGAATGGACTCCCGTGCCTGGGGACACGCAGGGAAGAAGTCCCTCCACTTCTTTGGAAAATGCAGCCCACATGGGATCCTCTGTTCCCAGTATGGTTACGATTTCCAGTTTGGGCTGCGTACCATTAGAATTAATGGCACCCGCCCATGGGTCCGCATTTCTCTGTGTGGGTGGTGCGGCTGTGCGGATCCACATCAGCACCACCCGCACAGATGTGAACCAGGGTAAGCGAACAAGCTGAAGTTAGAAGCTGATGGGTTCCTATGCGCATCTGCACCAGATTTTGCACTCTGTGGTTGCAGCAAATGCACCGCGATGTGTCTGCTGCCACACAGGCCAGAAAAAAAAACAAAACCGATTTAAACATTTCATTTTGTGTCGAGGCAAAAAAAGATCGTCAGATCATTTTTGTAGTAATGAGCCGCCATAATTCGTTCATTGAAAAAAAAAATATTTTTGTGTTTTCTGTTGCAAAGCTCCGTAAATGAAATCTCGAAAATGTTTATTTAGCTTACGCTGGTGAAAAAAAAAGGCGTCAGTTTTGGGACGCGCCGCCCCCTTTCGCTGGTTGTAGGCCGAAGCCCTAATCCACAATAGCCGTGTATTTTTCTAAGGCTGTGATGTTTATCTGCTGATCTGAGCCGTCTCCTCCTTGAGCTGCTCTCTTTAGTTGACATTAATCTCTGGGATTTTTTTTTTTTTTTTTAGGCCCGGAATTCTCCACCCTAAGCAAGCACCATTAGGGTGTGGGCAGGGGGTAGAGGAATGAGGGCAGAGGTGGGGGGTGTGCCCCGCTTTGATGTTCCCTGATTGTGGAATGCACTCAGACGTGGGTTCCTGCCTCTTCAAAACCCTTTTTGATCTTGAAGAGGAAAGACATACATGCTAGGACGCTCCCCCCCCCCCCCACCTCCTCCATTATCTTCTAGAAAATGTGAGCAGTTGTAGTTGTTGGTATAAGCCAGGCCCAGGCCGGCTGGAGTTTGTAGTTCCACAGTCACATGCATACAAAACCTGGTTGTACAACCGCCTTTGGGTTTAGTAACAGGTATGGGGGTACAGCTGTTTAGATGGTAAATGAGTGAAACACTTAGGGTAGCCCCTAGTACCACATAGCTGCTGATAAACAATCGTATTGTGCAATCTCTGTGCAAACGCCTTTTAAGCTGGCCAAATACACCTTACAATCTGATACCCGTACAATCTCTCCATTAGATTGACAACTGGGAGGTCCTGGCTGTTTCGATATGTGTCGAATTGGTTGTGTAGGCAGGTTAGCCAGTGTCTAGATAGCTCAAAGAAGAGATTGTTCAGTCTGATTGTAATATGTGTGTATGGCGTATAGAATCCAGGGGCGGACTGACAACTCATAGGGCCCCCGGGCAATAGGGGATCATGGGGCCCCTGTGTCCTTGCCCAAACTCAAAAAAGCCTATGAAAAAGGTACCAGGGGCATCTCATGGGGCCCCCTACTGACCCCGGGCCCTCGGGCAGTGCCCGAATTTCCAAATGGTCAGTCCGCCCCTGATAGAATCAATATTTATTTATTTGGGGTACTCATATAGCGCCATCAATTTACAGTATCTCCCAGAAGTGAGCCCCCCCCCCCCTCACATTTTTGTAAATATTTGATTCTATCTTTTCATGTGACAACACTGAAGAAATGACACATTGCTACAATGTGATGTAGTCAGTGTACAGCTTGTATAACATGTAAATTTGCTGTCCCCTCAAAATAACTCAACACACCGCCATTAATGTCTAAACTGCTGGCAACAAAAGTGAGTCCACCCCTAAGTGACAAGGTCCAAATTGGGCCCAAAGTGTCAATATGTTGTGTGGCCGCCATTATTTTCCAGCACTGCCTTAACCCTCTTGGGCATGGAGGTCACCAGAGCTTCACAGGTTGCCACTGGAGTCCTCCTCCATGACCATATCACGGAGTTGGTGGATGTTAGAGACCTTGCCCTCCTCCACCTTCCGTCTTCCACTCCACTATGACATCATCACGGAGCTGGTGGATGTTAGAGACCTTGCGCTCCTCCACCTTCCATTTGAGGATGCCCCACAGATGCTCAATAGGGTTTAGGTCTGGAGACATGCTTGGCCAGTCCATCAACTTTACCCTCAGCTTCTTTAGCAAGGCAGTGGTCATTTCTGGGGTGTTTGTGGTCGTTATGTTGGAATACTGCCCTACGGCCCAGTCTCCGAAGGGAGGGGATCATGCTCTGCTTCAGTATGTCACAGGACATGTTGGTATTCATGGTTCCCTCAATGAACTGTAGCCCCCCAGTGCCGACAGCACTCATGCAGCCCCAGACCATGACACTCCCACCACCATGCTTGACTGTAGGCAAGACACACTTGTCTTTGTACTCCTCACTTGGTTCCCGCCACACACGCTTGACACCATCTGAACCAAATCAGTTTATGTTGGTGTCATCAGACCACAGGACGTGGTTCCAGTATTCCATGTCCTCAGTCTGTTTGTCTTCAGAAAACTGTTTGCGTGCTTTCTTCTGCATCATCTTTAGAAGAGGCTTCCTTCTGGGACGACAGCCATGCAGACCAATTTGATGCAGTGTGTGGCATATGGTCTGAGCACTGACAGGCTGACCCCCCCCCCCCCCCACCCCTTTACCCTCTGCAGCAATGCTGGCAGTACTCCTACGTCTATTTCCCAAAGACAACCTCTGGATATGACGCTGAGCACGTGCACTCAACTTCATTAGTGGACCATGGCGAGGCCTGTTCTGAGAGGAACCTGTCCTGTTAAACCGCTGTATGGTCACCGTGCTGCAGCTCAGTTTCAGGGTCTTGGCAATCTTCTTATAGCCTAGGCCATCTTTATGTAGAGCAACAATTCTTTTTTTCAGACCCTCAGAGAGTTCTTTGCCATGAGGTGCCATGTTGAACTTCCATTGACCAGTATGAGAGAGTGAGAGCGATAACACCAAATTTAACACATCCGCTCCCCATTCACACCTGAGACCTTGTAACACTAATGAGTTACATGACCCCGAGGAGGGAAAATGGCTAATTGAGCCCAATTTGGACCTTGTCACTTAGGGGTGGACTCACTTTTGTTGCCAGCGGTTTAGACATGAATGGATGTTTAGTGTGGATGGAAGAATTGACAGATTCCCCCAGGCTGAAAAAAGGGAAATCTAAGAATGTATGGCCCACCTTAGGGTGCAGCTTAAAATAGAAGTATGGCCAAAGCTTTTTGGGCCATGCTTCTCTTCTGGGTCGCAAGAGTGTACTTACTTTTGCTTTCCTGGGACCTAGAGTCAGCTTATGGTAGGCTATTGCTATTGCCGCTCCAGGCCCTCGAACTACCTTGACCATGTTGTTGGGATCCACCTATCTGCCTGATTGACAGCTCAGCGCATGGCTGAGAGCTGATGCCAGCTGCGCCGGCCCCCTACGGTGCTCCAGTGAGGGGCAGTTCTCGGTCAGCTTGGAGCGGACAGCAGAGTCAGCCTGTGGTATGCTATTGCTGCTCCAGGCTCTGGTACTATCTTGACCATGTTGTTGGGATCCACCCATTTGCCTGATTGACAGCTCAGTGCTTGGCTGGGAGCCAAAGCCAGCTACTCCAGCCCCCTCCGGTGTTCCAGTTTGGGGCAGATCTTGGTCAGCTTGGAGCGGAGAGCAGAGTCAGTGAGAGATCAGTGGACATGTGATCGCTCAGTTCTCTTGTTTAGAGACATTGGGGGACAGCTGATGCATCAGGTCAGTCTTGCAGCATGGAGGTGAGTATGTTTGTTTTTTATAGCCCAAATGTTCTTCCTAAACACATAGCGATTTCCATGCAAATAATGTGTCAAAAAAAAATATTGTTTTCCTTTAAATATCTTGTAAATCTATGCATTTTCCCTCTACCCACAGCGTTTCTGGGGACAGCAGAACAAAGACGTCCACAAATGAATAACCGCAAGGAGGACATGGAGATTCCGTCACACTACCGGCAGCTGCTGAACGAGCTGAACGAACAGCGCCAACATGGCATCCTGTGCGACGTCTGCATCGTCGTGGAGGGCAAGATCTTCAAGGCGCACAAAAACGTCCTCTTGGGCAGCAGCCGCTACTTTAAGACCCTTTACTGCCAGGTGCAGAAAACGTCCGAACAGACCACCGTCACCCAGCTGGACATCGTCACCGCCCAGGGCTTCAAGGCCATCATAGACTTCATGTACTCAGCCCACTTGGCATTGACCAGCAAGAACGTCATTGAGGTGATGTCCGCAGCCAGCTACCTCCAAATGACGGACATCGTGCAAGCCTGCCACAGCTTCATCAAGGCCGCACTGGACATCAGCATAAAGAATGAGACTTCTGAGGAGCTGACTGACTACGACATGGGCGCCCCGTCCAGCAGCGCCGAGGCCCTCCTTTCTGCCGTGGTCGCCGGTCGCAGCATCTCTCCCTGGTTGACGAGGAGGACGAGTCCCACCAACTCTTCCGGGGACTCGGCCATCGCCAGCTGTCATGAAGGCAGCAGCAGCTATGGGAAGGAGGATGCCGAACAGAAAGTGGACAGTCAGGACGAGGTGTCCTCTATGTGGGCCGGTGATGGATGTTACGGACCAATACGTGTAAAAGAGGAGCAGGACTCCCCATCCCATTACATTGGCGGCGGCAAGGGCGATCCAGCTATCGCTTACGTGGAACAGGGGGACAGCTGGCAGAATAACGGGCGGCGGAAGAATAGGAAAAACAAAGAGACTGTGCGGCATATCACTCAGCAGATGGTGGAGAACTGCAGACCCGGCTCGCCAGAACCGTCCTTTATATCCAGCACGCAGTGGCAGTACAGCAACCAAGACAACTCCAGTAAGTCTAGCATCTTTATCGGTTTATTAAGTGACAGTTGTTCCTCTGATGTCATTGAATTGTTTGGCTTTTGCTTCAGTAGTATTACAATAGTCATTCTTAGTAGCCTGTTACTTTGTATCTATTTGTCCAAGCGAGAAAGTTACCATTTGAGCGGAGGTCCACTTTAAAGTCAACGTTATCCAAGCAGGGGAAAGCAACAGATTTACTTTAAGTTTGTATAACCCAAGCAATGGACTTCTCTTATTTGCTCCCTGGTGACCTGATGAATATACATTTGGAATAGCTTGTTCATCTTGTCAGAAATTCAGAGGCGCATTTCCTAAGTGTTCACTTAAAGAGTCTGTTTAGGCCTCCTAGTTCTTATCACGGGCTACAAAATAATTCTGAGCTGTAGAAATGAGGAGAGCAGGAGAAATTGAGTGTTCCAGCAAAAGACATTGGGCAGGGCTGACACCACTCAGTCTACACAACATGCTGGTGACTTAGGAAGTGCATTGCAGGCAGACCCATTGGTATATTTCTATATTGGCAAGGTCTTTAAAGGGATGAAACAAGAGAATATTTTATAAATATATATATATATATATATATATATATATACACACACACACACATTTATTTATATATATATATATATATATATATATATATATATATATATATATATATATATACACACATATACATTATATATATTATTATATGTAATACACACACACATAAATACACACAGTGTGTGTAATATATATATTTAAATAAATATATTTATTTATTTATTTAAATATATATATGTGTGTGTGTGTATATATATATATATATATATATATATATATATATATATATATATATAATTTTTTTTTTTTTAATTAAATATTGCCTTGACATACACTTGGACTGTCATACTCCCCAGCTGTGCATACTTTGCTTTCAATCCCTCTCAAATCCCGTTTAGCTGCCGGAAGCAAACTGTTACCTAGTACTTTCAGGCATGGGACAGTACTGATGTTTAACGATTGGCTGCTTAGGCACCCAGAGCTGTTACATGGGGGATGGAGTCCCTAGCCTTGTGTAAGCTCCAAGATATAACTTGGAGTGTGCATCTGGAGAGGGTGACATGGATAAGCTCACCTTTCGTAACATGTTACACCCAGGCTGTAACGTAACCCCCCCCCCCACCTGATTTCCCGTTGCGACAGCTATTGGGGGATCTCCCCCCCCATTTAAAAAATGCGGCCGTTCAGAGCTCTGCCCACTCAGCTGTTTCCTACAGTCACAGAGTTCTGTGAATAGGAAACTACAAGTACCAACAGCATTTGTGGATGTCGGCTTGTAGTATTCAATGAATGATCACGGCGCCGTTGCGCGCTCTGGTAGTCCAATGGTTCTGTGTGAAAATTTCCAAGCTTCGCCCATTCCTGAGCCAACGCTCATTGGCTGGTTGAGCTCCTGGCAATGACCTATTGAAAGTTGTGGCCTTGCTCCAGCTTAGCCTTTGAGGAACCTTGTTTTTTTATTAACCAGTTTAAATTGCATGTACGTTCGTTCTTCTGTATATTTTAATTCGGAAGATCAGCATGGGATGTTCTAGTCTGTAATCACCCCACAAATATTCATCTAATTTGCAAATGCACCATAATAGTATCCTCCCCATAATTTATCTCCTCCCGAAGGTTAAAGCCCTGAGCATGCTGACGTGTTTACCGATTGTTCAGACGCAATGTCTGGGTGGGCCGCATTGTACCACAACAAGAAATGATAGATAAACTCCAGATCACAATGAGTCAGAGTGAGAGCCAAACGCAGAAGATGGCAAACTGAACCTCTGATGAGTAACCTATTCATTTATAAAGGGAAGTTTATTTTCTATATGAGCTGCTTTTATGTACTTTTGTGTCATTTTATATATAGTTGTGCTCAAACGTTTGCATCCCCTGGCAGAAATTGTGACATTTTGGCATTGATATTGAAAATATGACTGATCGTGCCAAAAAATGCTCTTTTATTGAAGGATGATGATCATATGAAGCCATTTATTATCACATAGTTGTTTGGCTCCTTGCATTTACTATATACACTCTCCCTGGACCCTGCATTCACTATACCTGGTCTCCCCGGACCCCGCATTCACTATATCCGCTCTCCCCGGACCCTGCATTCACTATATCCGCTCTCCCTGGACCCTGCATTCACTATATCCGCTCTCCCCGGACCCCACATTCACTATATCCGCTCTCCCCGGACCCCACATTCACTATATCCGCTCTCCCCGGACCCCGCATTCACTATATCCGCTCTCCCCGGACCCCGCATTCACTATATCCGCTCTCCCCGGACCCCGCATTCACTATATCCGCTCTCCCCGGACCCTGCATTCACTATATCCAGTCTCCCCGGACCCTGCATTCACTATATCCGCTCTCCCCGGACCCTGCATTCACAATATCCACTCTCCCCGGACCCTGCATTCACAATATCCGCTCTCCCCGGACCCCGCATTCACTATATCCGCTCTCCCCGGACCCTGCATTCACTATATCTGGTCTCCCCGGTCCCTGCATTCGCTATATCTGGTCTCCCCGGTCCCTGCATTCGCTATATCCCATCTCCCCGGACCCTGCATTCGCTATATCCGCTCTCCCCGGACCCTGCATTCACTATATCTGGTCTCCCTGGACCCCGCATTCACTATATCTGATCTCCCCAGACCCCGCATTCACTATATCCGCTCTCCCCGGTCCCTGCATTCGCTATATCCCATCTCCCCGGACCCCGCATTCACTATATCCGCTCTCCCCGGACCCTGCATTCGCTATATCTGGTCTCCCCAGTCCCTGCATTCGCTATATCTGGTCTCCCCGGTCCCTGCATTCGCTATATCCCATCTCCCCGGACCCTGCATTCGCTATATCCCATCTCCCCGGACCCTGCATTCACTATATCTGGTCTCCCTGGACCCCGCATTCACTATATCTGATCTCCCCAGACCCCGCATTCACTATATCCGCTCTCCCCGGTCCCTGCATTCGCTATATCCCATCTCCCCGGACCCTGCATTCACTATATCCGGTCTCCCCGGACCCTGCATTCACTATATCTGGTCTCCCCGGACCTTGCACTCGCTATATCCGCTCTCTTCGGACCCTGCATTCACTATATCCACTCTCCCCGGACCCTGCATTCACTATATCTGGTCCCCCACAGTACACACAACATGGAAATGCAATTATTTTAGTAAATATAAACTGCTAAATACCTTCTCTCATCAGCAGTATATAGCAGTCTTGTGACTTCTATCAGTGTCCAGCAGTGCACTAGCTAAAGCTTGTAGGAGGAGTTTTTTCTTTCTTCTCTAGGAGGATGCAAAACCCCTGACCTCTGTCTGGATAGTGCTAATTGGCCCTGTGCTGATCACATGCACTATCCCAAAAAACAAAACAACCTCTCTAGCAATACACACCAAACTGAGCATGTGCAAAATGCCTAACCATTCATAAGATAAAAGGTGATCACTTAAACAAGTGGGAGATCAGTGCAATCAGGAACAAACGGCCTTTTTACACAATGCGGAGGATTAACCCCTTAAGTTCCACAGTGAGTATAACAATCACGCTTTGCTGCATCTACAGACTGATTGTACTGTTGTGGGTTCAGTAACACTTTATTAATAGAGTCTCTTTAATTAGGAAACATACACAGAGCCCAGCAAGCAACATTTAGAGGAGATCTGGGTTGTCGTTCTATAGTACATGGTGTGGTCAGTTGCATTAAACGTAGATCAAACCAACAATGACAAGAGACCGGGGGACTGAGGAATGACCAGGACAGACATGGTACGGTCCACGCCAGCCTGTCTCTGTTGGTGAATAATGGAACATGGAGAGTCTAACATCATTTCTTTTTAATTAAAATGCCGTCATAAATTGGTTCTGCGCTGGACATTTTGGTTGGCTATTTGGTTGCGATTCCTGGTTAGACAAGCTCAGATCAGCACCAGTCGGTCGGCGTCCTCATGGATCCGTTGGCGGGCGGCAATTGGCGTCCGGCCTTGAGTCACCGCGACCTTGCAGTTCTAGGCCTTTTGGTTACCATGGAAACCCAGAAGCCTCTGTCTTAAGCTTCACATATTCCGATACCTGACTGCAGAGCTAGTTAGCGAAGTACCTCGTCCTGGATCTCGTTAAGGTAATGCGGTGAAATCCCCGGATTAAGCTGTTCACCAGAGCTTGGTATAGGGGGTGGAGATCGAGGCGGCTCCGAGATCGGGCCACAAAATCCACACATGCGATGGAATTTACCAACGCCATACTGGTGGGGTGTTATGGGCTGACTTTGAGTCGCTTTGGATGCAGGGGCGGACTGACCATTTGGAAGCTCGGGCACTGCCCGAGGGCCCGGGGTCAGTAGGGGGCCCCATGAGATGCCCCTGGTACCTTTTTCATAGGCTTTTTTGAGTTTGGGCAAGGACACAGGGGCCCCATGATCTCCTATTGCCCGGGGGCCCCATGAGTTGTCAGTCCGCCCCTGTTTGGATGTTTTGGGGTTTCCACCACAAAGCTTAGTTGAGTTGACCGTTTTATAGGTTTTCATGCCGTCACCCTGACTTGCACCATGCCTTCCAAGTTGTTAAAAAAAAGTTAAATTTGCAACAACATTTGCTTGTTTAATTTTTATCTTTTCATGGACACAAATCTTGTTATGTTTGGCCGGTGTTCTTCTTGGCCTCTGCAAGATTTGCCCCAGGCCATTTTTTGTTTTTTTTTGGCACCGCGTTACTTTAGCTGCCAGTTGCGCGGTCATGCAACACTGTACACAAACTAAATTTATATAATTTTTTCCTCCACAAATAGAGCTTTATTTTGGTGGGATTTGATACTTTTACAGAGGTTAGACAGCCTTTCTCAACCACTTTGTGGGAACCAGTAACACTACCCACATGGAAGAAAAATATAAAAATATTCTTCACAAATATATTGAGATATATTTCAATTTTGGCCATATTCAATATTTTTCAAAATATATTTCAATAAATAAATAAATATATCTATCTATCCATCCAGTCGTATCCGACCCTTGGCGATTGCATGGACTGTCACTCGTAAGCGACTTTTTTTCCATGAATTCTCTTAGCAATTATTTCACAGGGTAGGATATATATCCTATACAGTGTATATGTATGTATGTATATAAAATGTATATATAAATATTTAGATACTGTATGTTGAAATGCATTTTTATTACACAATATATGAAAAATATTTTTAAAACTTCATTTTCAAATGTACCGTAGGTCTTTAAAAATACATTTACTCTATATTTTTGGAATGCATTCACAAATATATGTACAAATACATGTTAATTACTTTTTTATATGTTAAAAAAAATCTGAAGAATATATTTAAAAAATATATATTTTTAAAAATGTTTTTGATATATTCTGTAAAATATAAAAAACGCATTTCAACATGCAGTGTGTGTATGTATGTATGTATGTATGTATGTATGTGTATATGTATATATATATTTGTGTGTGTGTGTGTGTATATATATATATATGTGTATGTATGTATTGCAATATATTTTGAAATATATTGAATTCTGCCAAAATTGTAGTATTTCAAATATATGTCAATATATTTGGGAAGAATATTTTTAAAATATATTTCAAATATATTTTTTTTCCATGTGGGTAATACAGTAATCAGTGCTTCAACTATGCACTGACACTGTACTAATGACACTGGCTGGGAAGGGGTTAAACATCTAGGGCGATCAAAAGGGGTTAACTGTGTGCCTAACCAGTGTTTATGTGTACACACTGTGCTGCTTTCACTAAGGGATGTGCTGGATTTCATTCCCTGCTTTGCAGGAAAACAAAATCCAGCACATCCCTGCTGACAGGACACAGCTTTTGTTTACATGAGCAGAGCTCTGTTCTGTCTTTGTCTTTGCTGATCAGTGGGTGCCAGTGGTCATGCATTGGCCAGCACCCGCTGATCGGATTGTACTGTGTCTGATCACAGCAGGGTTGTCGTTGGCCGCCACTTACCTGGAAGCACCATATTACGTACTGGCTACATGATCCAGTGCAGGAGAGCCACCCTGCCACCGTATTACTTGGTTATGTGGTCAACAAGACCACATAATGGCCATATTATCAGTATTGGCGGCATGGACAGAAGCGCAGTAAAAAATGTACCTACCTGGAGTAAATGCCACTACAAGCCGGGACAGGCTCATCCAGAGCCCAGGGCAAGGATCCAGAAGTACACCCCCTCCCCCAATGTTAATACATGCGCACCACCCTGTATCTGTTCTTTGCCCTTTTGCTTCACTGTGCCCACGGCAGCTGCCCATCCTGCCCACCCGTTGTCCTGTCCCCATCAGCGCTGACCACATGATCAATAACGTCAGTGTTTTTGGTCACATGAAGAGGTAGCAGGGTGCTGAGCCTCCGCCTACAACTAAGTGGTCAACACTAAAAGCATTCTTAGTTGCGGTCCGGCTATAAAGTGGTCGGCGCACAAATCTTCAATAGGTGATAGCGGTGGTGGTAGTGTGTGGGGGGGGGGGGGGTGACAAAATTGGCCGAACAGAATTACAGGGAAAATAATTAACATGGATCTATTTCAGAAGCACAGCTGTCTGCCTTTCTTCTTTCGGTAAAAAGTCTAATTGGCTGTTAAGTTGGCATAGCATTTCTTCCCGTGGTCACCGTGAGGAGCAGCGCTGATACCCGTACAGCAGAGACGATGAGACCCCCCCCCTTCCCACCCACCCTGCACTCATCATCCCAGACAACCAGAGAAAATGAGGTATACAAGTCCTGAGACTGATCTGCCCCCAATTACCAGCTTCCTTGTCACTGCGGCTCCCTAATCCCTCCACGCGCTTTGAGCCCTGCGAAGGCTTGTTAGTGATTTTTCTTGTGATTGTCATTGTAACCTGCCTTATCTGAATACAAAGCCAGCCACCATCAAGCGGCTCAGATCCAGAGGGCGAAAGCCATTGTTCTACAATTGATCAAATGGGTCCTAAACCCTTCAGCAAATACAGACTTTCTCAGATCTCTTATCTTCATGTTTCACGCTTAGAGTAAACCCAAAATGTAGTGAAGGACGGTGGATGTCCATCAAGATGAGAGGGCTGGGTATAGCTAACCATACACGGCTAGATTTTCTGTTGTCCGGTCCACGAGCTGAATGAGAGGAAATCAGTCAATTCCTCCATCTGCGTTGATCAGCATGGATGGAGGAATCTCCGCTGCCGGCTGTATTAAAGTGTAACTTCACCCAAAAGGAGAAGTTCAAGTTCCGCTTTCTCGCCTTCTCCCCTCCTCCTCTACCGCCTTCGGACATTTTTATTTTTTGGTGGTGGTTTTTACAGGTACCTGCTCCTACTTCCAGTTGGATCGCCAAGGTGGGGCCACCGGAATTTCTCCTCCTCCCTTCTCTGGCCGCAGCCTTCTAGGACCTCGTCACAGGTCCCAAAATACCGCGGAACCATTCACAAAGCACAGCACGGCTCTTGCATGTGCAGTGACCAGCCGGCTGTTCACTCAAGGTGTCACAGTAGGCTGCCCACAGTTAACATGCCGGGGACCAGGGGCAGACTGACAACTCATGGGGCCCCCGGGCAATAGGAAATCATGGGGCCCCTGTGTCCTCGCCCACACTCAAACCACACCCAAAAAAGCCTATGAAAGGTACCAGGGGAGTCTCATGGGGCCCCCTACTGACCCCGGGCTCTTGGGCAGTGCCCGAGTTCCCAAATGGTCAGTCCGCCCCTGTCAAGGACCCAAAGACTGGTGAAGAACCAGCTCAGGTTAGGACTGGGTTGGAATCCTGGACAGGTAAGTGTGCTTTTACAGTATTTGTAGCTGCTGATTTTTAATATTTTGTTCCTTGGGTGAAGAACCGATTTAAGCAGCGCAGACTTTTGCAGGTGCCCGAGCACAATGGTGATAGGATGCAGTCACTTTTCAGCTGCCAACTTTCCACCCGACTCCTTAATTTTCTTTTAAACCAACCAGGGGTGGACTGAGAGCTCATGGGGCCCCTGGGCAATAGGGGATCATGGGGCCCCTGTGTCCTTGCCCACACTCAAATCATACCCAAAAAGTCTATGAAAAGTACCAGGGGCATCTCATGGGGCCCCCAACTGACCCCGGGCCCTCGGGCAGTGCCTGAGTGCCCGAATGATCAGTTCACCCCTGAAACCAACTTTTGTTAACCTGCGCGTTACATTGAGGACCACCTATGGCTTGAATTTTTTTCCCATTCAGCAGGAATTAATCAAATTGCTTAGCACTTCTGCCCTACAGCCCTGGGGTTATTGGTTTGAATCCCAACCATGACACTACCTGCAGGGATTTTACATGTTCTCATGCTGGTAGGTTTATTGGCTCCTGTCTAAATTGGCCCTAGTACAGTATGTGTATAGGGACCTTAGACTGGAAGCTCCTTAAGGCCAGGGACTGATGCGATTATGCAATATATGTAAAGAGCTGTCGGCGCTATATAAATACTTTTAAAAAAGAAATACACTTGAGCCATCTATGGCCCTGGTGCCCAACCCATAACCCTTTGGTATATGATATGTGGCCCTCGAACCTCAGCAGTCTGTAGTGGGAATATTGATCAGGTAATAGCATTGATCTCTGCTAGCCTCATGTAATATGGTCTCAGTTTCATATTGTCTTCTGCAGCATATCCCCAGCCAACTATGCAGCATGTCCACACTCTCTGACCCTCATTTCCTCTATTACAGGGGTGTCAAATTGGCGGCACTCCAGGTGTTGCAAAACTACAAGTCCCATCATGCCTCTACCTTGGGGAGTCATGCTTGTAACTGTCAATCTTGTAATGCCTCATGGGACTTGTAGTTTGGCAACAGCTGGAGGGCCACCAGTTTGACACCCGTGCTCTATTAGGTCTGCAGTTTCCGACAGTCCTCTCAAGCATTACATATATTGAACATTATGCGTGGCCCTTTGGTGATCATAGGGGCTGCGTGTGAGGCCCCCTTTAGCTCATAAGTTGACAACCACTGATCTGTGGCAGCCTTACTGTCAACAAAACACTCCATTAAAGCAAAACAATTAAAAAAAAATTGGGAGCAGACAGGCTGTTTATTGCAGAAGGGTCATTGAGTTGCACCATTACTGTGCTGGTCAATGAAGATGGCTGAAGACCCTTCACCGAGAAGACGTGGGGAGAATATTCTGGTGATGAAGCTCACTGAAGCGAAGGTGAGTATTGCAAACTTTAGTTCCGCTTTAGAGTGTATGAGTAGACTTTTACATTGAGCTGACCCCACTCTCTCCCACCTCCCAAGCCTTCCTTTCAGTCAGGGAACCTTTCCATTACATGAAAGGGACCAAAAGAGAGGGAGCGTGACGTTCGACTTTTACCAGAAACTCAAGATTACCATAGAGCTGCGGCTGAGAGTGCTCCTTGATCCATTATTCACAGATTTCACTGAAGGCGACCTCTATTTTTTTTATCATGAGCTCAATTTGAATCGCCCAGTTTATCGGCTGTTTTTAATTTGTCCCTTGCATACGTAGTCCTCACACAGTAATGGTGGTGTGGGAGTAGTAGTTGAAGCAACAATGAAAATAGCAATACCATAATCTAGTTATTCCATAGAAAAAGTTGGGTTCTTCCAAAAGTGCATCATGGTGACCAGTTATGATGGGTGGCCAGTTATGATGGGAGCCCTGCTTAGCATGGTTCCATCTTTAATAATTCCCGTTGGCCAATGCCAAGATATTGGGGAGGGGAGAAAAAAAACAAGGCTATTGTGTCTTTAACTAGAAGATTATCATTTCTCCAGGGACTTTAGACCCTTTTTTTAGAAAATCATTAAAAAGTCATTGAGTTTGGGGCTGAGCCTATTAAATCTAGTTAGATTAGAGGAGAAGACTGACTTGCGGCGCTCCTACATTTCAGTACCCCAGGCAGAACCTCCTGGCAACCTGGCTTGTTTTGAGCAATTATCCAGCGTGTAGGAGTCGATGGAGAATCTGGTGGCGCGGGGGTGCCGTTATTGCTTTTTTTTTGTGTGTGTGTGTGTTTTTTTCTGTAACGGTGTTGTTTTTATTGTGTGTAATGTTAATTAATGTGTTTTGTGATACTTTGGCTCCACCAGTGGCCTTGTTAGGTCTCTATGATGTCATCTGTAATGTTTGATCGTGTTATCCATTATTTGTATAGCGGCGGTGTGTTCCAAAGCATTACACACACCACCTATCTTACAGTACAGCATTTTCTCATTTCTGCCCTGCTATGTGGTACTGTGGTCTATGGGTTAGTCTACAATATGTTTGGCAGTCTTGTAATAAATTCAGGATTATGTAGGTCAGAGGAGGGTTGCAGGTTGTGTTTTACAATCCACACCCTACCATCCCCAGGCTCCATATCTTTCCTCCTTCACACCTTCCCTCTTGTGAGAGCTTATGTGGCCAACTCTTCCCTCCAGAGATGGCATACTCTTTTTAGGCTGTTCCAACTGCCATGTCTTTTTTTTTTTTTTTTTTTTTTTTTTTTTTTTTTTTTATTTAAATATTTTTATTAATTTTTCAGATAAACAAGTTATACAAACATACTCATTAAAACCTTAGCATATTATCAAAACATTTATCGTTTCATCCCTGTCCCCCCCCTCCCCCTACCTATATACCCCCCCATCCAATCCCTGACCCCTTCTGCTCTACATTTTCCTGTTCATTGCTGGAGATTGTAATCCCTATAAAGGAAGAACAAAATATGTTTCCATATTATTCTATGTTAATCCCCCATAGCCTCTAAGGCTAGCCTTGACTTTTTGAACTCCTCCCATTTTTTCCATCGTGTATGGTGACTCTCCATCTTATCTTCATTCAAATGATAAAGTTCCTCCAATTTACATATTTGATCCACCCTGTGCACCCAGTCTTTTATTTTCGGCACCTCCTGTCTCCTCCAATACTTGGGTATCAGTCCCTTTGCTGCATTCAAATAGTACAATAAACCAGATTCTTTGTATTTTTTAACTTGAAAGCTTAGTACTATGAAAAAGGCAAATCTCTGGGTCTACTAGAATATCAACCTCTGTAATTTTCTGAATCAAGCTTACTATTTTCCCCCAATACTCTTGTATTTTAGAACACTCCCACCCAGGGGCGGACTGACCATTCGAAAACTCGGGCACTGCCCGAGGGCCCGGAGTCAGTAGGGGGCCCCATGAAATGCCCCTGGTACCTTTTTTATAGGCTTTTTTGAGTTTGGGCAAGGACATAGGGGCCCCATGATCCCTTATTGCCCGGGGGCCCCATGAGTTGTCAGTCCGCCCCTGCTCCCACCATATGTGATACATTGTGCCTCTACCTCCACATCCACGCCAACATAAAGGTGAATTATCTCCACTCAATCTGTGTGATATACCATCTTGCCAAACACTTATAATTCATTTCTACCTCCTGCATATTTATATTTCCGTGAATTATTCTATACATTTTCCTCTGTTTTTCCACATCTATTGTTACTCCTATTTCTCTTTCCCATTTTTCGATATATGAAGGCCTTATATCTGCATTTATTTCAGTGAGAATCGTATATATTTTAGAGGTTCTGTGTTTCCCATCTCCCTGTGTACCTAATAAGTGCTCAAAAGGATTCCAATCCTCTCTTATTCTTAAAGGCTTTGGAGGCTTTCCTATAAAGTATTTCAATTGAAAATAACGCCACTCATCCATTCTCGTAAAAACTTCTCCTTTTTTTTTTTTTTTCCAATTCCTTAAGTGATCCTATTTCCTCCCCCACCATTATATCTCTTAATTGTGCATCTTCCTTCTTAATCCACTTCCCTGTGATGCCTTCTTTACCCGGGGGGAAAAAACTCTGTGGACTTTAAGGGCATTAACAATAAATTAAATTCCCACCCCATCTGTTTGTGTAAAACATCCCAAACTCTTAAAAAACATTAAATGTGAACAAACTTGTACTGTCTGCTAATCCTCTGTATTGTGGAGGTAACCATACAATTCCACTTAATTTAGTATTACTTAGTATATTTTCTATTTTAACCCAGCTTTTCCCTTCTGCATTTTATGTCCAGTCGAAAATTCTCGCCATTATTACCGAGTTATAATATCTTTTTAAATCTGGGACTCCCAATCCTCCTTTCTCTTTATTTCTACATAAAATTTCCTGGCTTATTCTCGGTTTTTATTCCTCCAAATAAATCTTATTAACTTTTTTTAATTGATCTAAAGTATACTTCTGGTAGTTTAATTGGTATCATTTGAAATTTATATAATATTTTTGGAACAATCACCATTTTTATCAAATTTATACGACCTATCCATGACGGGGTTCCCCCTCCTAATTTCCTTAGTTCATCCCTGATCTCATTTAACAATGGGATATAATTTAATTTATACAAGTTCTTGGAGGATACAGTTAATTTTATTCCTAGATATTTCAATTCTTTTTCTCTTCAAACAAAGGGAAATTCCTCTTGTAACCTATTTTTCTCTCTATTTGGAAGATTTATGTTTAAAATTTCTTATTTTGGTGGGTTAATTTTTAAATTTACATCTCCCCATATTCTTTCAGTGATTTCATTAAATTCGGGAATGTTATCCTTGGGTTTCCCACATAGAACATCATGTCATCTGCATAAGCTGCCACCTTATGCTCTGTATCTCCTATCCAAATTCCTTTTATATCTATATTATTCCTTATTGTAGCCAAAAGATATTCCAATGATAAAACATATAGCAATGGAGACAAAAGGCATCCCTGTCTAGTTCCGTTCTGCATCCCAAAATACTCTGACAATTCCCCATTAACCATGATTGCTGCTGAGGGTTGACTATATAATTTCCTTATCCACTCTCTCATTCTAGGTCCCATCCCCAATACTTCCAATGTATCCAACATATATCCCCAATCTACTCTATCAAATGCCTTTTCAGCATCGATAGAGAGTACCACGCAGGGATTTTCTCTTTCCTACTTTTTTGTATGAGAAACAGAGATCTCAGTCCATTATCTCTACCCTCTCTCCCTGGGTCACAGCCTACTTGGTTTATCTGTATCCATTCCGACATTAGGTCTTTCAACCTGTTTGCCAGAACTTTTGCATATAGTTTGGTATCTGTGTTTAATAAGGAAATCGATCTGTAACTTGAAAGGGGCATGGTCTGATATTGACATCAATTCTATTTTTACTTTGACCAGAGACTCGATAAGTTGATGGTCCAGCAATATATAATCCAGTCTTGAATACATCTCATGTGCATAAGAATAAAATGTATAGTCTCTGTCCTTTATGTGCTTAATTCTCCATATATCTACAAGCTGACATTGGTATATAATTTTTTTCAAGGATTTCAGAGACCTACTACCATCTCTCTGCACAGGGGACGTCATATCCATCTGGGGATCCATGCAGAGATTGAAATCACCTGCCACAATTAAATATCCTTTTTTGAAATCCATTAACTTCCTCAGAGTATTTTTTAGGAATGCCTCCGGTTTCTTATTCGGGCAATAAATATTTGCTAATGTACAGTCTATTTCCTGTAATTTTCCCTTCAGAAACAAATCTCCCTTCCGGATCTACCAGTCTGTCTTCCAGCTTAAATCTTCTATTTTTCGCAAAACCTATTGCCACTCCCTTGGCACGTTTAATTGGGGAATCTGCATAAAACCACTTTGGATAATATCTGGAACTGAATTTCACATTTGATTCTTGCACCAAATGTGTCTCCTGCAAAAAAACCACTGAAGAAAATCTATGTTGAATTTCTTTAAAAATCCCAATCTTCTCCTCTCCACACCTCTATCTTTCCCATCTTTTCTCTCTTCCTCTTTCCTCCACATCTCCCCTTAAATATCTAGGATTTCTCCAGACTGATGTTTTTCCCACTATTTCGCAGAGTCTTAAACTACCTATACCCACCCTATACCCTCTACCTGCCTCCCCTCATTTTCCATAGCCCACATTTCTCCTTCTTCCTCCCAACCAGGGATATTTTTTTTCTGTATATCAAGTCTCTCACAAAAGTCTCTCAGATCTTCAGGGAATTATAGTCTTGCTGAACGTCCATTTCTCCATATTTTATTATTACTCTTCCTTTTACCTTCTTCCAAAGCTCTTCTTTATCCTGAAAATTATGGAATTGCACTGTTACATCTCTTGGCTTTTCCTTTCTATCTTCTTGTATGTATTTTCCTATTCTATATACTCCCTCCATTTTGAGAGGCTTTGTTATAGTTCTATCCATTATAGTATTCAGCATTCTCATTATTATTCCCGTCAAATCTTCTTCTTGGGACATCTCTGGAAAGCCTCGTATCCTTAGATTGCATCTCCTATCCCTGTTCTCCTGGTCTTCCAATTTATATAACAGATTTCTTTGTTCTTTTCTCATTTCCATCGCCCCTTTTTCTAATTTCTGTATAATTTCGGCATGTTTATCTAGTTTTTCTTCTGTCTCCCCCACCCTTGATAATATTTGCCCCAGGTCTTTGTGTAATTTTGCCAGTTCTTGTTTTAGGGATCTTTCAAGTCCTTTAAAAATGTCTGCTATTTCTGCTTTAGTAGGCATCTGTGAGCTCTCCCCTTGTTCTTCTACTTTATCCATATCCACTTCTTTCTTCTTCCATATGTTGACTACTGTTAGCTATTCCCAGGGATAGTCTGGAACGTTCCCCGCCGTTTTCCCTCTCACCTCTTACACTTATTCCCTGTTGTCTCTCTGGAGTCTGTTTCTCCTGTGAGGGTTTATATTTTTTAATTGACTCTGTTTGAGAAGCATTAGGCCCTCCTCCCTTTGTTTTTCATGCTGTCAGGGACTATTTAAAATTTTCCGCAGTTCTGGTTTTGGGGGGGAGGCCTAATTTTGATTTGATATCAAAATTTGTTATCTTCCATGGGTATCCCCCACTCAGTTGTTTTCTTCCTTTTTCTCTCCTCCCACTCCCGAACTCATCTACCCGGGTCCTTTTCTTCTAGGTCATTATCTGTTTTACATTGTCCTCCTTCTGATTTTCCTCTAAGACCCCCTGGGTGAACCCCTCCTCAGTTTAAACATATAGTTCAATACATACAGTTCAGTTCCCATGCAATATATTAATCTCAGTACTTTTGCCGCTCTCACTCACTCTCTTGTCCCCAATACGGCTTTTCCCCCTTATGAGATCTCTGTCATATATGAAGAAAAAGGGCTTCTGTGAAAAACATTTCCCGCACACCGAACAGGTATACAACTTCTCCGTGTAAGATCTCTGAGGTGTGTGAAGACTAAGCTTCACTAAAATGTATTTCCCGCACTCAGGACAGACATATGGCTTTTTGACTGTATTAGATCTCTGATATATGCAAAGTCTAGTTTTGTCTGAGAAAACATTTCCCGCACTTAGAACAGGGATATAGCATCTTCCTCATGTGAGGTCTCTGATATATATGCAGATATATATCTTGTATTATCATTGGTATATATAAAAATAGGACTTGCATGAAAAACATTTCCCGCACTCGAAACAGGAATACTTCTCCCCCATGTGAGATCTCTGGTTTCTATGGGATTGAACTTCTCTGAGAGACTTTCCCGCACTTTAGGATATCTCTTTAGGGGTGAGGCAGCTCCAGGTACTCTATTCTGAGGAACATTGCATTCGACATTCCCCTCACTCGACACGTGGAAACGGGCAGTGAGGGTTCACCCAGCCCGTTTCCGCGTGTCTCCAGCTGCCACGGTCCTGTGCCCAGGAGGAAAAGAGCCGGCGTCTCCCTTGCTCCAAGAAACGATGGCTGGCTCCTCTGCCTCGCTGAGCTCCCTTGCGGCAGATCACCTGATCGCCCGGCGTCCACTGAGCTCCGGGGAACACACAACGCCGGGCCGAGAGCACAGGAAAGACCTGCCACGATGGCAACCATTCCCGGAGGTCCTCGTTCCACGCACCCCTCCAGACAAGCCTCCCCTCTCCCTGGCTAGTCTCTCCAGGGCTTCCCGCACATCTCTCCCCTTCTCGGCAGAACACTGGAGGTGCTTGGGAGCCAGGAGCCCTCACATCGAGCTCCCGCTCCAAGCCATGGTCAGGCTCCTTCCTGGGTGTGGTCCCTTGTCTTTTTGTACTTTTCTGTAAAGAAGCAACGACAGATTTCCATCTTGGTGGATCCCATTTGGGCAGCACAGTGGCTAAATGGTTAGCACTCCCGCCTGGCAGCACTAGGGTCGTTGGTTCGAATCCTAACCACGGCACCACCTGCCTGGAGTTTGCATGTTCTCCCTGTGCCTGCGTGGGTTTCCTCCAGGTACTTTGGTTTCCTGCCACACTCCAAAGACATGCTGGTAGGTGAATTGGCTCTTGTCTAAATTATCCCTAGTATGTGTATGTATGAATGTGAGTTAGGGACCTTAGATTGTACACCCCTTGAGGGTTAGGGACCTTAGATTGTACGCCCCTTGAGGGTTAGGGACCTTAGATTGTACACCCCTTGAGGGTTAGGGACCTTAGATTGTACGCCCCTTGACGGTTAGGGACCTTAGATTGTACGCCCCTTGACGGTTAGGGACCTTAGATTGTACCCCCTTGAGGGTTAGGGACCTTAGATTGTACGCCCCTTGAGGGTTAGGGACCTTAGATTGTACACCCCTTGATGGTTAGGGACCTTAGATCGTACACCCCTTGAGGGTTAGGGACCTTAGATTGTACACCCCTTGAGGGTTAGGGACTGATGTGAATGTACAATATATATGTAAAGTGCTGCATAAATTAGTTGGTTATTGCACACAGCGTTCAGATTGGCGCGTCGATCGTCTGCCTTATTTGTGGATTGTTTTTTCTACTTTAGACATTGGGCTCCATTCACACTAGCAATTTTTAAGCTCCTAGAAGCTATTGGCATTTTTTTCAGCTCCTAGAAGCTAAATATTATTATTCTAGGTGTCCATGCGCATTGTTTTAGGCTATTCGCATTTTTGAGCTTCAGCGTCTAGGAGCAGCAAAAAAATGTTTTTGTAGAATTTTTGTGTGTTTTTCCACCAGAAAAAAAAAAAGCTAAATGCTCTTAAATGCTCCTAACAGCTTTTTTTCTTCCTCTACATATACTGTAAAAACGCTAATGCTTCTGAATGCTTCTAAAATGCTACTAAAGAATGCTGTTACCAGCGGTTTTTGACCTTAAAAAAAAAAACAAATGCTGGTGGAGCCTTAAAAACCAACCCTGTAGATGACAGTTTACTATCCTACACAGCACTCCAATATATACAGCAGCCGAGCGGGTTCATGAGTATTAGGTGTGGTCAAATTGTGCCAGCTGCAGTCCTACATCTGGTTGGCGGGGGTCTGACTGATGGCCGCTATCTTCCACCTACAGCCCAGTCTTGGCCCCCTCAAGATGGATAATTAGCCGCAGATAACTAGATCAGGCCAGCCCCACACTTCCTCCCTCCAGGCTAATCTAGTGATGGGGAAACCAGGACGGCTGAGGGCATCGCGGACGATTCTGTGACCAGCAGAAGCCGTGTAACCAGGACACCAGGTCCCTTGTGTGTGTAATAATAATTACCCCCCTCGATGTGGCTTCCTGGCACAGCCGGCTCCGGTGGGGAAGAGTGGGGGTGGAGGAGATATTATCAATGGTTCCAGGACACCGCCGATCCATTCCACTCTTCAAATAATAGTGTAACTTGTCCTAATTTTCTTGTCATCGCTGGCCTATATATCCTGCCCTGATTTTCCCTATTTAATGCTTAAAAAGGCACCCCAGTCCAAAACCGACAAATCGTATTTAAAGCAGTCGTATTTATCATGGTGTACATGTGGAGTCTGTTCAGACAGTCTGTCCAAGTGCTGTGTGATGGCTTGAAGAGGGCAAGAACGTTTTCTGAGCCGCCGTTCTATCCTCCCATTCTTATCCTTTTTATTTCTCTGGATTTCTTTTCTTTTTCTTTTCTCCTGTCTATAGTTTTCTCCTCCTCCCTCCTTTGCATTTTCTCTCTTGCTCTTTTCTCCTGTTACTTTCCTTTTCTTTTTATCTACTTTCCTCTGTCTTCCTTCTTCTCCGTTTTTATTTCTCTTTTCTTCTCTCCTCTCTCTTTTCTCTTCTCTCTTTTTCTCTCTTCTCTTTTCTCCTTTTTTCCCTTTTCTTCTCTCTCCTTCTTTATTCTCTTTTCTCCTCTTCTTTATTCTCTTTTCTCCTCTTCTTTTCTCTCTTCTCCTCTTCTTTTCTCCTCTTCTTTTCTTTTCTCCTCTTCTTTTCTTTTCTCCTCTTCTTTTCTCTCTTCTCTTTTCTTCTTTTCTTTTCTCCTCTTCTTTTCTCTCTTCTCTTTTCTCCTCTTCTTTTCTCTCTTCTCTTTTCTTCTTTTCTTTTCTCCTCTTCTTTTCTCTCTTCTCTTTTCTCCTCTTCTTTTCTCCTCTTCTTTTCTCTCTTCTCTTTTCTCCTCTTCTTTTCTTTTCTCCTCTTCTTTTCTCTTCTTCTTTTCTCTCTTCTCTTTTCTTCTTTTCTTTTCTCCTCTTTTCTCCTCTTCTTTTCTCTCTTCTCTTTTCTTCTCTTCTTTTCTCTCTTCTTCTCTGTTCTCTTTTCTTCTCTGTTCTTGTTTTCTCTGTTCTCTTCTTTCTCTCTCATCTCTTCTCCATCCTTTTTTCTTTTTTATCTCTATCTTTTCTTTCATTCTTTATTTCTTCCATCTCTTTTTTTTCTCCCTTCTCTTCATCCTTCCTCCTCTTTTCCTCTCCTCTCCATCCTTCTATTATTTCTTTTTTTTTTTCCCTTCTACTCTCCTCTCTTCCTTCCCTCCCCTATCCTTTCTTCCTTCCCTTCCCTCCCCTATCCTTTCTTCCTTCCCTTCCCTCCCCTATCCTTTCTTTCTTCCTTCCTTCACTCTTTGTCTCCTCTCCATTCTACCTTTCTTCCTTCCTTCTTTACCTCTCCTTTCTCTCTCTTACTCTCTCCTCCATCCTTTTGTTCCTCCTTCACTCTGTCTCCTCTCCCTTTCTTTTCTTCCTTCCTTCCGTCCCCCTTTGTCTCCTCTCCATGCTTCCATCTTTCCTTTGTCTCCTCTCCATGCTTCCATCATTCTCTCTCTCACTCTTTATGTATCTTTCCTCTTCTCTTGCCTTTTTTTCCCTCCCCCCTGCTTGTTGCTTCCTTCCTTTTCTCTCTCCCTCTATCACCATCCCCAACCCCCACTTGAAAACTGATATATAAGAAAAGCAGCTCCTGCTAAAGGTCCATCACCTTGCACCATCCATTAGGTCAGTTGGTGTCCTTTCGGGGTGTGCCAGAGGCTACTCCGGTAATGAGTGTGGAGTGTCTACCCTCTGACCCTTTAAGCCCCCTCCCCAGGTTAATACTGGTTTAGGTTCTCTCAGGTGTCTCTACCTCCACTGAATTCATTAGATGAGATGAGGGGGTGGGGCTCATGGACTGTCTATCCAGAACTCGCACTTTGTTATAAGTAGTTCAAAGAGCGCCTAGACATCCCATTGTAATTACAGGGACACAGTATGGGATCATATTCACACCAACCAGGAAATCTATAAAACATGGTGTCACTGTCACCCGGTGCTGTCTGGATTGCTGTCTGCAGGATCTGATCACACTTGCCACAAATGTTTTTTTTTAAATGTTCTCCTTCAGCGATGCCACAGAATTGTTTCTGGAAATCAAACTTCACTTGCATTAAAAAATGTCACACTGTACAGTCAGATCAGAACATATCGATCAACTACTCAACCTTTTCGACTCAGAGGAACCCTTGAAATGCACTTTCTGGTCTCAAGGAAGCCCTGCTAAGACTTACTATATCTACAACTCATGATACATTGGTGTGATGGTCAGTGGGAAGAATTACCTTCTTATAGATCAATGGTCTACAAACTGCGGCCCATGGGCCGAATGCAGCCCTTTGCTTGCCTGTATGTGTGTTCTTCCCACTAATATGAGGCACTATTCCTCCCACTAACACCAACAATGGGACACTATTCCTCCCCCTGATACCAATGATGGGGCACTATTCCTCCCACTGACACCGACAATGTTACCATTCCTTCCAAAAACACAGCTGTGGGGCATTATTCCTCCCACTAACACCAACAATGGAGCACTATTCCTCCCACTAACACCAACAATGGGACACTATTCCTCCCACTGATACCAATGATGGGACACTATTCCTCCCACTGATACCAATGATGGGGCACTATTCCCCCCACTGATACCAATGATGGGACACTATTCCTCCCACTAACACCAACAATGGGACACTATTCCTCCCACTAACACCAACAATGGAGCACTATTCCTCCCACTAACACCAACGATGGGACACTATTCCTCCCCCTGATACCAATGATGGGACACTATTCCTCCCACTGATACCAATGATGGGGCACTATTCCTCCCACTGATACCAATGATGGAGCACTATTCCTCCCACTGATACCAATGATGGGGCACTATTCCTCCCACTGATACCAATGATGGGGCACTATTCCTCCCACTGATACCAATGATGGGGCACTATTCCTCCCACTGACACCAATGATGGGGCACTATTCCTCCCACTGATACCAATGATGGGGCACTATTCCTCCCACTAACACCAACAATGGGACACTATTCCTCCCACTAACACCAACAATGGAGCACTATTCCTCCCACTAACACCAACGATGGGACACTATTCCTCCCCCTGATACCAATGATGGGACACTATTCCTCCCACTGATACCAATGATGGGGCACTATTCCTCCCACTGATACCAATGATGGAGCACTATTCCTCCCACTGATACCAATGATGGGGCACTATTCCTCCCACTGATACCAATGATGGGGCACTATTCCTCCCACTGATACCAATGATGGGGCACTATTCCTCCCACTGACACCAATGATGGGGCACTATTCCTCCCACTGATACCAATGATGGGACACTATTCCTCCCCCTGACACCAATGATGGGGAACTATTCCTCCCACTGATACCAATGATGGGGCACTATTCCTCCCACTGACACCAATGATGGGACACTATTCCTCCCACTGACACCAATGATGGGGCACTATTCCTCCCACTGACACCAATGATGGGGCACTATTCCTCCCACTGATACCAATGATGGGGCACTATTCCTCCCACTGACACCAATGATGGGACACTATTCCTCCCACTGACACCAATGATGGGGCACTATTCCTCCCACTGACACCAATGATGGGGCACTATTCCTCCCACTGACACCAATGATGGGACACTATTCCTCCCACTGATACCAATGATGGGGCACTATTCCTCCCACTGATACCAATGATGGGGCACTATTCCTCCCACTGATACCAATGATGGGGCACTATTCCTCCCACTGACACCAACGATGGGGCACTATTCCTCCCACTGATACCAATGATGGAGCACTATTCCTCCCACTGATACCAATGATGGGGCACTATTCCTCCCACTGATACCAATGATGGGGCACTATTCCTCCCACTGATACCAATGATGGGGCACTATTCCTCCCACTGACACCAATGATGGGACACTATTCCTCCCACTGACACCAATGATGGGGCACTATTCCTCCCACTGACACCAATGATGGGGCACTATTCCTCCCACTGACACCAATGATGGGACACTATTCCTCCCACTGATACCAATGATGGGGCACTATTCCTCCCACTGATACCAATGATGGGGCACTATTCCTCCCACTGATACCAACGATGGGGCACTATTCCTCCCACTGACACCAACGATGGGGCACTATTCCTCCCACAACAATTACATAATGCAGCAAAACAGGAAGACAAAAACTGTCACATCCCTGCTGTCAGCAGTGATCTGTGTTGTTTACCAACACAGATCTCTCTTCTGATGCTAGCTCCAATAATCGGTGGATGCCGGCCATGAATCCCTGGCCAGGACCCACAAATCCGCATGTCAGGGAGCCAGTGGCAGCACAGGTAGGCGGGCGTGCGAGCGCGCACCCCCTACCTGGAACAGCAAAATCCCAGCAGTAAAGCTACAGTACGTGGTCATCAGCTGGTTAATAGGCTGCACGTGCAACCCAAGGCAGCAAAAAAAACAAAATAGCACCATCTCTGTTTTTCAAAGTTCAGTCCACCACAACGCACAGAGTTGGCATCACTGTATTGTTTTTTTTGGGTGCCCCAGCAATGAACATCAATGCATCACAACACACATACATACAGCGCATCACCATGACTGACACCGAGATGGACTGCAAACTGGAAAGGTTCTCAACAGCGATGGCGCTTCATCAGTTTGAGTCCATGTCATCATTATCTCCTATAGCCACCCTAAGCTGAAGGATAGATAGACAATAGTGCTGATCCTAGAAAATATAAACATTTAACCCCCCCCCCCCCCCTCCCTTCCACATTCCTGTTACAGAGAGAAGCTCCCATCCCACAGACTCCCATCTATCCCATCCCAACCCCCACCTTCCCCTTTCCCGTACTCCCACACGCTGCTCTCACATTCCCCACTGGAGCGAGGAATCCCCCCACACCTGCTCGTATATTATCCACCGGACTGATCACCCAGAACCCTCTGCTGCAGCCACACTCCCACAGGTCAATGCCGTCATTATGGCGCCCAGAGACCAAAGAACACGGGCAGAAAAGATCAGTGCTTGGTGACATTTGGAAGTAGACTGTAACCCAACCACTTAAAGGAGAACCCTGTTCCAAGACTGTTCAGCAAAACATTTCCCATTACCTGTAGTGTATATTTATTTATTTATTACATATATATTGTACATTCACATCAGTCCCTAACCCTCAAGGGGCGTACAATCTAAGGTCCCTAACCCTCAAGGGCGTACAATGTAAGGTCCCTAACCCTCAAGGGGCGTACAATCTAAGGTCCCTAACCCTCAAGGGGCGTACAACCTAAGGTCCCTAACCCTCAAGCGGTCGTACAATCTAAGGTCCCTAACCCTCAAGGGGCGTACAGTCTAAGGTCCCTAACCCTCAAGGGCGTACAATCTAAGGTCCCTAACCCTCAAGGGGCGTACAATCTAAGGTCCCTAACTCTCAAGGGGCGTACAATCTAAGGTCCCTAACCCTCAAGGGGCGTACAATCTAAGGTCCCTAACCCTCAAGGGGGGTACAATCTAAGGTCCCTATCCCTCATGGGGCGTAGAATCTAAGGTCCCTAACCCTCAAGGGGCGTAGAATCTAAGGTCCCTAACCCTCAAGGGACGTACAATCTAAGGTCCCTAACCCTCAAGGGGCGTACAATCTAAGGTTCCTAACCCTCAAGGGGCGTACAATCTAAGGTTCCTAACCCTCAAGGGGCGTACAATCTAAGGTCCCTAACCCTCAAGGGGTGTACAATCTAAGGTCCCTAACCCTCAAGGGGTGTACAATCTAAGGTTCCTAACCCTCAAGAGGTGTACAGTCTAAGGTCTCTAACCCTCAAGGGGTGTACAATCTAAGGTCCCTAACTCCCATTCATACATACACATATACTAGGGCCAATTTAGACAGGAGCCAATTAACCAACCAGCATGTCTTTGGAGTGTGGGAGGAAACCAGAGTACCCGGAGGAAACCCACGCAGGCACTGGGAGAACATGCAAACTCCAGGCAGGTGGTAGCTTGGTTGGGATTTGAACCAACGACCCTAGTACTTTGGGTCCATTTAGCCACTGTGCTGCCCATATGAATGTGTGTATATATATATATATATCCATTCAGTCGTATCTGACCCTTGGCGATTGCATGGACCGTCACTCGTAAGCGACTTTTTTTCCATGAATTCTCTTAGCAATTATTTTACAGGGTAGGTTGCCAGGTCTTTCCCCAACCCCCACCATGCAGGAGATCCCGCGTGGCCAAGGATGAAATATATATATATATATATTTGCCTTTTGAGCAATTTTGAACCAGGGAAAATGATCCTATTCCCATGATGCAACAAGAGCGTCCACATGTGTGCTCCACATTGGCTGTGCTGTCAGTCTGCGGGGTGCTTTGGAAGGGGGCGGACAAAGACATAACATTTAGAAGGGTGTTAGGAACTGTTGTATGTGTATTAGCTGCTGTAGGAGGAACTAAAAATGTTGGAGACCATGTGGCCAGACCATTTAATTAAAAAAAAAACATCTTTTCATAGGATTGTATGAATATTTCGCATATTTTCTGCACGTTATTTACCCATAAATGCCTTCCCTTGTGTAGTCACCCAAAGGCTCTGGGACAGCTCCTGGGCGCCGCCATCTTGGATGTAATGTCAACAGCAATAGCCGAGTCAGAACTGTCACTCTATAGCAGGGGTCTCCAAACTTTCTAAACAAAGGGCAAATTTACTGTCCCTCAGACTTTAGGTGGGGCGGGACTGTGGCCATTGTAAGTAGAAATTGTTCTAGCATCAGTGGGAGTAACAGTGCATCTTTGGCGTTGGGGAGAAGAATAAGTGCCCCATCATTGGTGTCAGTGGGAGGAATAGTGCCCCATCATTGCTATCAGTGGGAGGAATAGTGCCCCATCATTGGTGTCAGTGGGAGGAATAGTGCCCCATCATTGGTGTCAGTGGGAGGAATAGTGTCCCATTATTGCTATCAGTGGGAGGAATAGTGCCCCATCATTGGTATCAGTGGGAGGAATAGTGCCCCATCATTGGTGTCAGTGGGAGGAATAGTGCCCCATCATTGGTATCAGTGGGAGGAATAGTGCCCCAACATTGGTGTCAGTGGGAGGAATAGTGCCCCATCATTGGTATCAGTGGGAGGAATAGTGCCCCATCATTGGTATCAGTGGAAGGAATAGTGCCCCATCATTGGTGTCAGTGGGAGGAATAGTGCCCCATCATTGGTGTCAGTGGGAGGAATAGTGCCCCATCATTGGTGTCAGTGGGAGGAATAGTGCCCCATCGTTGGTGTCAGTGGGAGGAATAGTGCCCCATCATTGGTGTCAGTGGGAGGAATAGTGCCCCATCATTGGTGTCAGTGGGAGGAATAGTGCCCCATCATTGGTGTCAGTGGGGAGAATAGTGCCTCATCATTGGTGCCAGTGGGGAGAATAGTGCCCCATCATTGGTGTCAGTGGGAGGAATAGTGCCTCATCATTAGTGTCAGTGTGAGGAATAGTGCCCCATCATTGGTGTCAGTGGGAGGAATAGTGCCCCATCATTGGTGTCAGTGGAAGGAATAGTGCCCCATCATTGGTATCAGTGGGAGGAATAGTGCCTCATCATTGGTATCAGTGGGAGGAATAGTGCCTCATCATTAGTGTCAGTGTGAGGAATAGTGCCCCATCATTGGTGTCAGTGGGGAGAATAGTGCCTCATCATTGGTGTCAGTGGGGAGAATAGTGCCTCATCATTAGTGTCAGTGGGAGGAATAGTGCCCCATCATTCGTGTCAGTGGGAGGAATAGTGCCTCATCATTAGTATCAGTGGGAGGAATAGTGCCTCATCATTAGTATCAGTGGGAGGAATAGTGCCCCATCATTGGTATCAGTGGGAGGAATAGTGCCCCATCATTGGTGTCAGTGGGAGGAATAGTACCCCATCATTAGTATCAGTGGGAGGAATAGTGCCCCATCATTGGTATCAGTGGGAGGAATAGTGCCCCATCATTGGTGTCAGTGGGAGGAATAGTGCCCCATCATTCGTGTCAGTGGGAGGAATAGTGCCTCATCATTAGTATCAGTGGGAGGAATAGTGCCCCGTCATTGGTGTCAGTGGGAGGAATAGTGCCCCGTCATTGGTATCAGTGGGAGGAATAGTGCCCCATCATTGGTGTCAGTGGGAGGAATAGTGCCCCGTCATTGGTGTCAGTGGGAGGAATAGTGCCCCATCATTGGTGTCAGTGGGAGGAATAGTGCCCCATCATTGGTGTCAGTGGGAGGAATAGTGCCTCATCATTTGTGTCAGTGGGAGGAATAGTGCCCCATCATTGGTGTCAGTGGGAGGAATAGTGCCCCATCATTGGTGTCAGTGGGAGGAATAGTGCCTCATCGTTAGTATCAGTGGGAGGAATAGTGCCTCATCATTGGTGTCAGTGGGGAGAATGGTGCCTCATCATTGGTGTCAGTTGGAGAAATAGTGCTCTGTTGTTGTCATTGACAGGAACTATGCCCCATTGTTGGTGTCAGTAGGAGGATAAGGGTCAGATAAAGGCAAGCAAAGGGCCACATTCAGCCCCCAGGCCACACCCCAGTGCCTCCTCCCCACCTTCGGCACATAAAATATTATGCATGAAGGTGATGAGCTGGGCCATTACAAATTGTAAAAGGAGGGCTATGACATGCAAGGAGGGAGGGGGTTGTACCAGGAATTGACTCTGGAGTAGTCACATTTTCTAGGCACATTGCAAGTCAATAGGAAAATATAATATTGTGGAGAGAAGAACACTACAAGTAAATACAAGTAAGCAGTTTGACCCATAACTGCTTTTTTTTTTTGCAGAAACTTTATTGTACACGGAAGCTCATGAGCAAACATCCAGAGTACACATCCGACATTTGAATATGACAGATGTATGCAAATATGTGTAAAGTGCGCAGTGGGGTTTGTTTTCAATGTAAAGCGTACTTCAAGTCGTTGGAGAATAGAAGGATTAGACGCTCGGTCTGTTTTTGCCGGTTTTGCTGTTACTTCTGGTTACACTCCATTGTTCACCCTGTAAGCAGTAATCCTGTAACTGCGCCATTCCTATAGCCAGCCCTACATGGGTGTCCATGGAACGTCCATGTGAAATTCTGCCTGATCTGTACTGGACCCCCACTGTACCCTCATCTGCTGATGTACAATTTTTAAACCAACAACCAAAACTTATTTGAAAAAAAAAAAAAAAAAGTTTGTAAAAAAAAAAAAAAACCCTGAAAATGTGAATGGAAACCCAGACATAATAAACAGGTTTCTTTTATTGCTGATGAAATCAACCAAAGTATGCAATAGGCATGTCTGGGAACACTTGTCCTGCATTGCTATCTACTAAATAGAAGGGGTTCCCAGATGAAAGGGGGCAGGTGGGCTGGGGAAGTACAGATAGGCCTGGATAAGAGCACATTTACATTGTTGGGGGATGGTAAAAACAGAAAGCTGGGCTGCCTCAAAAGCTAACTACAGACTGTTTCTCTCTATATTAGTGTTTCTCAACCAGGGTGGTCAGAAGTGTCATGCTGTGTCCCATATTTTGGTATAGTGTCATGCATTGCCATTCTGCAAACAGGTGGGTGGGGGGCTCAAAGGGCTATGAAGTGAAGGGGGGGTTCAGGATTCTAATTCAAAAGGGGGGACTGAGGACTTACTCTTATTGTGGGGAGGGGCAGGACTCTGATTTCAAAAAAGGGGAAACTGAGGACTCGGATGTGGAAGGGAGGGGCTGTGGACTCTGATGTGGAAGGGAGGGGCTGGGGTTTCGGATGTGGAAGGGAGGGGCTGAGGACTCTGATCTAGAAGGAAGGGGCTGAGGACTTTGATGTGGAAGGGAGGAATTGTGGACTCTGATGTGGAATGGAGGGGCTGTGGACTCTGATGTGGAAGGGAGGAATTATGGACTCGGATGTGGAAGGGAGGAATTATGGACTCGGATGTGGAAGGGAGGGGCTGAGGACTCTGATGTGGAATGGAGGGGCTGTGGACTCTGATGTGGAAGGGAGGAATTATGGACTCGGATGTGGAAGGGAGGGGCTGAGGACTCGGATGTGGAAGGGAGGAATTGTGGACTCTGATGTGGAAGGGAGGAATTGTGGACTCGGATGTGGAAGGGAGGAATTGTGGACTCGGATGTGGAAGGGAGGAATTGTGGACTCTGATGTGGAAGGAAGCGACTGGGGACTCGGATGTGGAAGGGAGGGGCCGGGGACTCGGATGTGGAAGGGAGGGGCCGGGGACTCGGATGTGGAAGGGAGGGGCCGGGGACTCGGATGTGGAAGGGAGGGGCCGGGGACTCGGATGTGGAAGGGAGGGGCCAGGGACTCGGAAGTGGAAGGGAGGGTCCTTGGGCTCTGATGTGGAAGGGAGGGGCTGTGGACTCTGAAATGAAGAAAGGGGGATTCAGGACTTTATTTAAAAGGTTAAATTGGAGGACTGAGGTCTGCCTCTGATGTGCAGGGGGGAATTGGAGGACTCTGATTTAAAAGGAGAGGGTGGGCTGAGGACTCTGATGTGATGGAGGGACCCCACTTTAGACTGGGGTGTCCTGTCATTTTGCATGCTTTGCTGTGATTAGGAGTCCAGTTGACCTGACTGTTCCGTATGCAGTTTTCTCCTCATATAAATCCCTGTCCCTCATTATCCTCTCTAGGATCACATGGAGAAGTGTGTAATCACCTAACCCTGCTCTGTGTATTCCTAGCACTCCCAGAATCCTCTGGTCTCATCCTCCGCAAATCCGCCTAATCCCCTAATTGCCCACCTCGTCTTTAGCTGGAATTACCCGGCCAGCCCTCCACACCCTCTGATTACCTGCCTCTCGCCTCCTTCCAGGCCCATCACACTCCGCCTTGCACCTCCACACTATTAACGCCGGCTGCCCTCAGGGACGCTCCCGCTGTGATTAGATCTGTCCTAATTATTGGCTTGGATTGGTTAGGAGCCCCAGAATCCCATATAAACAGCGGCCGCTATTCCCAGACATCTCATTACGGCACAAGCAAACTTTCTTTCAGAAGTCTTCACTCACCAGGAAACTTTTTGTTAAAGGGAACCTGTCACGCCTGTCCCGCTGAGATGAAAAGAGACAGAACTTTTACCATTGTTGTTAGTAGGAGAAAAAAACCCGCCATTATCTCTCTGCTGCCTTCGGGGGTCCGCCGGAGCTGCCGGTATAATTATCCCAATAATCGCAGAGGATTTGTCAGAAGCCCCGGAATCCAGTATACACGGCGCACACGTTTATAGACGTTCTCATTACCACCAAAGAAATCCTTCTTCACAAAGTCGCCCACCTAGAGACTTTATTAAAGAGGACCTGTCACCCATACACTGTGTATAACACCTCGCCGAGGTCTGCGAGGGAAAGAGAACCGGCTTCAAGGTGTTCGGGTGAAAGACGCCCTCTTGTCACCAGATCTGGATGCCCCCCCCCTACTGTCATTGGAACGGTCATTAATAGAGATGCCCCCCCCCCTACTGTCATTGTAACGGTCATTAATAGAGATGCCCCCTCCTGTCTTTGTAACGGTCATTAATAGAGATGCCCCCCCCTCCTGTCATTGTAACGGTCATTAATAGAGATGCCCCCCTCCTACTGTCATTGTAATGGTCATTAATAGAGATGCCCCCCCCCCTTCCTGTCATTGTAACGGTCATTAATAGAGATGCCCCCCTCCTGTCATTGTAACAGTCATTAATAGAGATGCCCCCCCCCCCTCCTGTCATTGTAATGGTCATTAATAGAGATGCCCCCCCCTCCTGTCATTGTAACGGTCATTAATAGAGATGCCCCCCCTCATGTCATTGTAACGGTCATTAATAGAGATGTCTCCCCCCCCCCCCCGTCATTGTAACGGTCATTAATAGAGATCCCCCCCCTCCTGTCATTGTAACGGTCATTAATAGAGATGTCCCCCCCCCCCCCTCTGTCATTGTAACGGTCACTAATAGAGATGCCCCCCCTTCCTGTCATTGTAACGGTCATTAATAGAGATGCCCCCCCTCCTGTCATTGTAACGGTCATTAATAGAGATGCCCCCCCTCCTGTCATTGTAACGGTCATTAATAGAGATGTCCCCCCCCCCCCCACTCCTGTCATTGTAAGGGTCATTAATAGAGATGCCCCCCCCCTCCTGTCATTGTAACGGTCATTAATAGAGATCCCCCCCTCCTGTCATTGTAATGGTCATTAAGAGAGATGCCCCCCCCTTCTGTCATTGTAACGGTCATTAATAGAGATGCCCCCCCTCCTGTCATTGTAACGGTCATTAATAGAGATGTCCCCCCCCCCCCGTCATTGTAACGGTCACTAATAGAGATGCCCCCCCTTCCTGTCATTGTAACGGTCATTAATAGAGATGCCCCCCCCTCCTGTCATTGTAACGGTCATTAATAGAGATGCCCCCCCCCTCCTGTCATTGTAACGGTCATTAATAGAGATGCCCCCCCCCTCCTGTCATTGTAACGGTCATTAATAGAGATCCCCCCCTCCTGTCATTGTAATGGTCATTAAGAGAGATGCCCCCCCCTTCTGTCATTGTAACGGTCATTAATAGAGATGCCCCCCCCTCCTGTCATTGTAACGGTCATTAATAGAGATGTCCCCCCCCCCCCCCCGTCATTGTAACGGTCACTAATAGAGATGCCCCCCCTTCCTGTCATTGTAACGGTCATTAATAGAGATGCCCCCCCCTCCTGTCATTGTAACGGTCATTAATAGAGATGCCCCCCCCCTCCTGTCATTGTAACGGTCATTAATAGAGATGCCCCCCCCCTCCTGTCATTGTAACGGTCATTAATAGATTGGGTCTGTTCCAAGCCCCGGACATCGATATAAACGGCGTACAATATTTTTAGAAGCTTCGTATTGCAGCCAAAGTACTGCAAGTACCAAGTAACTGGAATCATAGACTCATTTTTTGCAGGCAAAAGACGCCTTATTTTTTCGTAACTTGTGTTGTGTTCAACGACTAAACGCTAAGAACTCGTGTACACGGACGTTCAGGAGCTGTTCAGCGTTTTTTTCAGCAGCCCCTGAACTCTCCCTGTTTTCCTGTGTGTCCGTGTACACATCGTCCTTTACAGGCAGTTGAGTTGACAGTCGTTTTTTTTTTTTTAACGCACCAAACTTGCGTTCAGGAGTAGATTTTACCGGTGTTTCAAACGTGTGTAAACGAGGTTAGCTGCGTTTAAAAGTTTTTTTTTTTAACGGTTCCATGTCCAGATGCTATCCAGAGCCTTTTGTCATCATCAGAAATGCATGCAAAGTGTTTTCCATGGATTCAAATGGACCCGGAACACCAGTGCAGTCAGTTCCAGGTTTAGAACGCGCCGCATTATGATGGGATCCATAGTGAATACAACCAGAAAAGACCGGTCATCTCAACACATACTGCTCTCTCTGCTTCTGCTCTCTCTATTTCTCACAAAATGTCTGAAATAGTTAATTATTTACTGTTTTTCAGTCCATTCTGGGTATTTCGAAGGTCTCCTGAGGTTATCTTTTAAAAACGCTTCTAAACGCAAACACGGTATGCAAACGCGGCTAAACTGCCTTTTTAACCTACGTTTTCCAGCAGTCAGTTTCCATCGTTCAGAAGAGTTTTCCAAGTGCCCGTGTACATGAGCCCTAAAAGTGAACACAAAAAAAGTGCACTTAGGGTGTGTCTTTGTTCCCCTCCCCAGATGGAAGACCCCTCCCTGACACCCCAGGGCACAAGACTCCTGAGGAGGGTGAGGCAGGCCACACAATATGCAGTCTTTTGTTCTATCAGGGGTTGAAGGAAAGAAAATGTCAGTTCCCCCATCAACGCAATCACTGTTGATGGGGGAATCCCACCCACGGAGCTATTGTATTCTAGCAGTGAGAGGTTTCCCAGTCATCTGAATACAATGATCACTGCTGGCAGCTATAGCTGCTGGCGGTGTTCCAAGGGGAAAAACCAGACAGGCTGGTTCTACAACCAGCCTGCCCATACATAGATCGAAATTTGTCCGGTTCCTGCTGAACCAACCCAATTTCGATCCATGTATGCCCGGTTTAAGGCACACTCAGGTTTACTTGGCCAAAAGGCCTGGCAGACGCCTCTCCTCATGATCAGCCCAAGTTGACCAACGTGTACTGGATCCCGTCTTAGCACACTCGTGGTCACACGTCCATCATTTCATATACGGGAGCAACAGACATTATCAGTACATTTTATGTTAACTCCTTCCCGCCCATCCCCAGTTCCCTTTATTAGGATCTGCACATGTACAATCCAAACGCACACGTTCCAGCGCTAAAAATGGCATAGCTACAGCAAGGCAACGTTTCGGAGTCTCGCAGGACCCCTTCATCAGGCATGTGACACATGTGAGAATCCAAACCATCGCCTTGCTGTAATGATGTGATCGTTCGAAGAACACCAGTATTGGTCCAAAAGTTTTCATGAACGATCACATCATTACAGCAAGGCAACGTTTCGGGGTCTCGCATGTGTCACATGCCTGATGAAGGGGTCCTGCGAGTCTCCTAAACGTTGCCTTGCTGTACCGATGTGATTGTTTGAGGATCACTAATATTGGTCCAAAAATGTTAATGAACAATTAAAACTTTTGGACCAATATTGGTGATCCTCGGTGTGCTGGTGACATTCTCCCTTTATTAGGATCTGCACGTGTTCAATCCAAACTCACATGTTCCTGCTGTAGCGACCGTCGGCTGGAACCGAACAGAATCAGCGAGGGAGAATGTCACACTGAGGATCACCAATATGGGTCCAAAACTTTTAATGAACGATCATATCGTTACAGCAAGGCAACGTTTTGGAGTCTCACGTGAGTCACGTGTCTGATAAAGGGGTCCTGCGAGATTCCGAAACGTTTCCTTGCTGTAACTATGTGATCGTTCATTAACATTCTTGGACCAATATTTGTGATCCTCAAACGATCACATCTTTACAGCAAGGCAACGTTTTGGAGTCTCGCGTGTGTCACATGCCTGATGAATGAAGTCTCGCAGGACCCCTTCATCAGGCATGTGACACACACGAGACTTCGAAACGTTGCCTTGCTGTAACGATGTGATCGTTCATGAAAACTTTTGGACCCGTTTTGGTGATCCTCGGTGTGCCGGTGACATTCTCCCTTTATTAGGATCTGCATGTGTACAATCCAAACGCACACGTTCATGCGTTAAAAATGGCTGTGTGTATAAGTGGGTGCTGCAATGACCGTCAGCTGGAACCGAACAGAATCAGCGAGTGAGAATGTGACCGGCACCCCGAGGATCACCAATATGGGTCCAAAAGTTTTAATGAACGATCACATAGTTCCAGCAAGGCAACGTTTTTGGAGTCTCGCAGGACCCCTTCATCAGGCATGTGACACATGTGAGACTCCGAAACGTTGCCTTGCTGGAACTATGTGATCGTTCATTAAAACTTTTGGACCCATATTGGTGATCCTCGGTGTGCCGGTGACATTCTCCCTTTATTGGGATCTGCATGTGTACAATCCAAACGCACACATTCCTGCGTTAAAAATGGCTGTGTGTATAAGTGGGTGCGGCAACGACCGTCGGCTGGAACCGAACAGAATCAGCGAGGGAAAATGTCACCGGGACACCGAGGATCACCAATATGGGTCCAAAAGTTTTAATGAATGATCACATTGTTCCAGCAAGGCAACGTTTCGGAGTCTCGCAGGACCCCTTCATCAGGCATGTGACACATGCAAGACTCCGAAACGTTGCCTTGCTGTAACTTTTGGACCCATATTGGTGATCCTCGGTGTGCCGGTGACATTCTCCCTTTATTAGGATCTGTACGCCCTCGGGGCAGTGGGAAGAATCGGCTGTCATGTGACTACTGTTGTCCCGCCAATCCCGCTTGCTAACTGTCATTAGTGGGGACCGAGAGATGTCTTCGACATACATTAGTGTAGCTTCCGAAATAAAAGTGGAGAGTTGACTGTTTCCAACCTCCGTCCTTAACAATAAATACAGAGTTCACTGTGAAGCGAAAAGCAGTATTAAGATTATTGGATGCTACAGGGGAACTCGGGGTCACAAGGGTCTCCAAGATGCTTGGAAAGGAAGCGCTGGAGCCCTGAAGATTTTATAATACCGCCGTCATTCAATGTTATAGTGGTTGTATAAATGTAGAGCACGGGTGTTAAACCGGCCGCCCTTCAGCTGTTGCCAAACTACAAGTCCCATGAGGCATTGCAAGATGGAGGGTTACAAGCATGACTCCCAAAGGCAGAGGCATGATGGGAATTGTAGTTTTTCAACAGCTGGAAGCAGTTTGACACCCCTGATGTAGAGAATTCAGATGTTGGGGTTGGCTTCTCCTGCACACCACAGCATTCCAACAATCACCTTGCGTGTGATTAAGGAATTGAAGTGCCACACTGTAGTATTCAAGTCCAAATACAAGTTTATCCCGGTGATACGTTCTTTGCACACCCAACGTGTTTTGGGGGTTGTACCTCTGCCCCCTTCATCAGGGCTTGGAAACACAGTGTGGGTGGAGAGCCCCCGACGGATTAGCATGCAACTCCATTTAATAGCATCCAACTATGGATAGATTACGGACTTTCATTTTTTTTATTTCAAGCCCTGATGAAGGGGGCAGAGGTCCAGCCCCCCGAAACGTGGTGTCTTTGCAAACAGGTTACCATTGGAACAGACTTGTATTTTCACTTTGATATTACGAAGGGTCCCCAAGACGGCCAGTTGGGAACTGCGTGTGCGGTGCGGTGACGTGATCTCCATCACGTTCAAATAGCATTTCATGAAGGATAATGTCAATCCCTGTTTTTCCGTTCTTAAATATTGATTGAGGCTTCCATGGCAGTCTTGTACATGTGCAATGAATTAAAAGAAAATAGGAGCTGTGTGTGACAGCTCCTCCCCCTCAGGATGTGATCCCCCTCGGCCCACCAATTCCCAGATGCATCTCTTATTTTTAGCGGCCCTTCTTGGCGGTTTATGGGAAGGAGAGCCGTGGGTTCAGACCTCATCCCCAGCGCTGTCATGGATTAGATTGCTGCTTCCTATACTCTCTAGTAACCTTTGTATATGTATCCTTGGTCATTAATAAAACCTGTATTGCATAAACATCCCATTATTTTTATTGGCCCTTTAATGCCAGCAGTGGGATGAGTCTGTCTTCCTCGAGCCGTGTCTGATGTATCATATGCCGTGTGCTTGCACCGTTAATGGGCCCGGACTCTTCTATAATTCATGCATGAACTGATGTGACCGGACCTGAGCTCCAGTTAACCATTTGCTGTCCATCTGTAGTGCGTGCGCAATGGCTGGGGTGTATGGGGCCCCCTACTGCAGTCTAGGCGCTGGGGGAACTACAACTCCCAGCACAGTCACAATTATTCACATGAAAAAAACGTGTTTGATTTGGGGACGAGCAGGCTGAAGCACCCACTGCTTTCCGAAGCTGACCTGACAATCTGACGCAATTGCATTTAAACCCACCCGTGACATTGTATGGTATCAAGCTGGCCATACACCTTACAACCTGAATGTGCAATCCAGTCTCCTGTAGATCTACCAAAGTCCTAAATAAACCATCATCTCAGCTGGTATCTAGTCAGGTAGGCTCTCCTATTACGTAATTGTCTGATCAATCAGATTAAAAGGTGTATTGCCTCCCTGACTAGATACAGATGGAATGGATATTCAGGTTGGGCCTCTTATCACAAAGAGTGTGCAATCAGATTGTATTTGCTGGATGGTTTTCCTAAATAGTTCTCCAGTTTCTGTCACAATATGTCACTGCCTGATGAAGGGGTCCTGCGAGACTCCGAAACGTTGCCTTGCGGGACAACATTAGTCACATGGCAGATCCTAATAAAGGGAGAATGTCACCGGCACACCGAGGATCACCAATATGGGTCCAAACGTTTTCATGAACGATCACATCGTTACAGCAAGGCGACGTTTCGGAGTCTCGCATGTGTCACATGCCTGATGAAGGGGTCCTATGAGACTCCGAAACGTTGCCTTGCGGGACAACATTAGTCACATGGCAGATCCTAATAAAGGGAGAATGTCCCCGGCACACCGAGAATCACCAATACGGGTCCAAATGTTTTCATGAACGATCACATAGTTACAGCAAGGCAACATTTCGGAGTCTCGCATGTGTCACATGCCTGATGAAGGGGTCCTATGAGACTCCGAAACGTTGCCTTTGCGGGACATTAGTCACATGATAGCCGATTCTTCCTACTGCACCGAGGGCGTACAGATCCTAATAAAGGGAGAATGTCAGCGGCACACCGAGGATCACCAATATTGGTCCAAACATTTTCATGAACGATCACATCGTTACAGCAAGGCAACGTTTTGAAGTCTCGCATGTGTCACATGCCTGATGAAGGGGTCCTGTGAGACTCCGAAACGTTGCCTTTGCAGGACAACAGTAGTCACATGACAGCCGATTCTTCCCACCGCATCGAGGGCATACAGATCCTAATAAAGGGAGAATGTCTCCGGCACACCGAGGATCACCAATATGGGTCCAAACATTTTCATGAACGATCACATCGTTACAGCAAGGCGACGTTTCGGAGTCTTGCATGTGTCACACGCCTGATGAAGGGGTCCTGCGAGACTCCGAAATGTTGCCTTGCTGTAACGGTGTGATCGTTCATTAAAACGTTTGGACCCATATTGGTGATCCTCGGTGTGCCGGTGACATTCTCCCTTGCTGATTCTGTTGGGTTCCAGCCGACGGTCGCTGCAGCACCCACTTATACACACAGCCATTTTTAACGCAGGAACGTGTGCGTTTGGATTGTACACTTGTAATCAGATTGTATGGCCCGTTATTTATCTCTCCAGGACATCAGAGAAAATAAAATCTTTATTAAGATTAGAAACTTCAGCTCGTCATATAGTGAATGCGGGGTCCGGGGAGAGCGGATATAGTGAATGCGGGGTCCGGGGAGAGCGGATATAGTGAATGCAGGGTCCGGAGAGAGCGGATATAGTGAATGCGGGGTCCGGGGAGACCAGATATAGTGAATGCGGGGTCCGGGGAGAGCAGATATAGTGAATGCGGGGTCCGGGGAGAGCGGATATAGTGAATGCGGGGTCCGGGGAGACCAGATATAGTGAATGCGGGGTCCGGGGAGAGCAGATATAGTGAATGCGGGGTCCGGGGAGAGCGGATATAGTGAATGCAGGGTCCGGGGAGAGCGGATATAGTGAATGCGGGGTCCGGGGAGAGCAGATATAGTGAATGCGGGGTCCGGGGAGACCAGATATAGTGAATGCGGGGTCCGGGGAGAGCGGATATAGTGAATGCAGAGTCCGGGGAGAGCGGATATAGTGAATGCCGGGTCCTGGGAGAGCAGATATAGTGAATGCAGGGTCTGGGGAGAGCAGATATAGTGAATGCGGGGTCCGGGGAGAGCGGATGTAGTGAATGCAGGGTCCGGGGAGAGCAGATATAGTGAATGCGGGGTCCGGGGAGAGTGGATATAGTGAATGCGGGGTCCGGGGAGACCAGATATAGTGAATGCGGGGTCCGGGGAGAGCGGATGTAGTGAATGCAGGGTCCGGGGAGACCAGATATAGTGAATGCGGGGTCCGGGGAGAGCGGATGTAGTGAATGCAGGGTCCGGGGAGACCAGATATAGTGAATGCAGGGTCCGGGGAGAGCAGATATAGTGAATGCAGGGTCCGGGGAGAGCAGATATAGTGAATGCGGGGTCCGGGGAGAGTGGATATAGTGAATGCGGGGTCCGGGGAGACCAGATATAGTGAATGCGGGGTCCGGGGAGAGCGGATGTAGTGAATGCAGGGTCCGGGGAGACCAGATATAGTGAATGCGGGGTCCGGGGAGAGTGGATATAGTGAATGCGGGGTCCTGGGAGACCAGATATAGTGAATGTAGGGTTCGGGGAGAGCGGATGTAGTGAATGTAGGGTTCGGGGAGAGCGGATATAGTGAATGCGGGGTCCGGGGAGAGCGGATATAGTGAATGCAGGGTCCGGGGAGACCAGATATAGTGAATGCAGGGTCCGGGGAGAGCGGATGTAGTGAATGCAGGGTCCGGGGAGAGCGGATATTGTGAATGCGGGGTGCGGGGAGAGCGGATATAGGGAATGCGGGGTCTGGGGAAACCAGATATAGTGAACTTCCATTCAGATCTTCGCATGGATCTGACTGGAAGTGGGGGAGTGGGTACCTGCTCCCCGCCAACAATAAAAAGAGGTGCCATATGTTAAGGAGGTGGAGGAAGAGCGGCATTACCTCTTTCGGGTGAAGTTCTGCTTTCATGCCTGTTCTGAATTAATGTATAAAAAACCTTGTGTGATCAGATAATCGTCTACCTCCCATGCCTCCCACCCCTGTTACTTACCTGAGTCTGATCTCAATCCAGCAACGGCTTTCTCCTTACTGGACATGGACGCAGCAGGGTGACCTATTGGCTCCTGCTGCTGTCAGTCAAGTCCAGTGAGGAGGAAGCGGAGAGCTGGGCCCAGCTGCGCATTGTGTGTCAAAAGATGCACACATCCCATCTCGGGAATGAGCTTGCATAAGTGCCCCCACAGCATGCAGCTTCCTACGGGGGGGCACTCGGAAGGGAGGAGGAGCCAAGAGCACCAGTAGGAGACCCCAGAAGAAGAGGATCGGGCTGCTCTGTGAAAAGCCATTGTACGGAGCAGGTAAGTATAGCATGTTTATTAATTTTAAACAAATGGTACCTTTTATAATCACATAATATACACAGGGCTGCTTAAGGTGGGGGGGGGGGGGGTTGGATTTTAAGGAAAGTGCACCTGTCATTTAAGCATCCTGTTCTTTGCTAGATGCTAGGTCTATACCGACATTGACCTTGGAAAATAGAAAGAGATCAGCCTATCCTATCTGATTGGCCACCACGGGAGCAAGGACATTCATTCATTCATTCATTCATTCACTCCTATGTATCTGCTATCATTTTTGTTTTTTTTTCTCCTCATCTTCCCTTCCCCCTCTAACATGTCTCTCCTTCTTCTCTTTTAGGTGACGACGTGACGGTGATCGAGCCGGGCAGTTCGGACAGCCGGGAGGAACGGGTGGACTTGTACTCGCAGGGCGAGGAGTCCCTCCAAGGCGGGGAGGGCAGCTATATCACTCACACTCTGGGCCTGGAGAAGGACGACAATCACCCGCAGGTCACCAGCATCTCCAACCTGCGCAGCGCCCTCCTGAGCAAGAACAGCCTGTTGTCCCTCAAGGCCGATGTTCTGGGGGAGGAGAGCTCGCTGCTGTTCGAATACCTGCCCAAAGGTACCCACTCGCTCTCTCGTAAGTCCCTCTCTCTTCTTTCGTTGTCCTTCCCATGATAGCCGATCACAAAGGCCTGTTCACATTTGATTTTGTTTGCAGCAAAGGTGGAAGTGAGGGCCGGTCACTCCAAGTGAAGTAAAATGCAGTTAGGATTTTTAATGCATGTTTTCCCAGTGTTGTGTTCATTGTTCTCATCTTGGACTCGCAGGGTTAACCCAGCCCATCCTATTTGGGGAAACGGCCACTTCCTGTTAGATTTTAGGGGATGTGAAATCGACTCTTTTCCCCGTCTCTTCTTCCTTATGTTAAAGGGGAAGCAACTCTCATATCCCATAGAGGGAAGTGGAATCGCTCCCAACTGCCTCTGCTTTACACCCATCTGCCTCTGTCTGTAGATCCCCTGCAGTTCCTCTTTTAGGTCTGATGTATAGAGTGCTGTAAATGAACAATTAAACCACCAAGTTTGTATATCGCTCTTAAAGTCGACCTTCCAGCAACTTCAAAAGTCTGCATGAATAAATTCCTGATATGTCCCAATGTACAGCAATGGTATTAGTTACCAGAAAAATTATTGTTTGAAGGCAATCCCTGGACTCAGCAACCTTGCTTGGGTTGAGATGAAGTAATCAGTCTACTGTAGGCAGGTAGAGGCATTTCCTCAGTCTTCTTTTCCCCTAATGTTTAGATCAGTGTTTCTCAACCTTTTTTCAGTCAAGGTACCCTTAAAAATTATGGACAGTCCCGAGGCACCCTTGAAAATTATGGACAGTCCCAAGGCACCCTTGAAAATTATGGACAGTCCCAAGGCACCCTTGAAAATTATGGACAGTTCCGAGGCACCCTTGAAAATTATGGACAGTCCCAAGGCACCCTTGAAAATTATGGACAGTCCCTAGGCAGCCTTGGAAATTATGGACAGTCCCGAGGCAGCCTTGGAAATTATGGACAGTCTCGAGGCAGCCTTGGAAATTATGGACAATCCCAAGGCAGCCTTGGAAATTATGGACAGTCCTGAGGCAGCCTTGGAAATTATGGACAGTCCTGAGGCAGCCTTGGAAATTATGGACAGTCCCGAGGCACCCTTGAAAATTATGGACAGTCCCGAGGCACCCTTGAAAATTATGGACAGTCCCGAGGCACCCTTGGAAATTATGGACAGTCCCGAGGCACCCTTGGAAATTATGGACAGTCCCGAGGCACCCTTGGAAATTATGGACAGTCCCGAGGCACCCTTGGAAATTATGGACAGTCCCGAGGCACCCTTGGAAATTATGGACAGTCCCGAGGCACCCTTGGAAATTATGGACAGTCCCGAGGCACCCTTGGAAATTATGGACAGTCCCGAGGCACCCTTGGAAATTATGGACAGTCCCGAGGCGCCCTTTAACATTATGGACAGTCCCGAGGCAGGTATGACAGGTATGAGGGTCTACATAACTGTGTCATCTCTGAACTGGCATCCGGGAGGAAAATGTTGACCCTGGGTGATGCCTCAACAAAGATGAAGAGAAAATCAGATGAAGGCGTTGTCAGGGGAGTACTGTGACCTCCGTGAGATAAAACCAGTAATACATTATTTAGCATAGTTTACTTGCCATGAAACCATATCTGATGCTCGGTCCACTTTAACGTTCTGCTCAACTCTTAGATTGTAAGCTCCCAGGATCAGGGCCCTCCTAACCCTCTTGTATTGAACTGTATTGTTGCTGTATTGTCTCCCGTTATATTGTAAAGCGCTGAGCAAACTGTTGGCGCCATAAATCCTGTATAATAATAATATATAAATCCTGTATAATAATAATATATAAATCCTGTATAATAATAATATATAAATCCTGTATAATAATAATAATATATAAATCCTGAATAATAATAATAATAACTGCCCTGTAAGGTATTTCCTCTCTCTCCTGCTATTTTACTGCAGTGACCAGTTGGGTAAAGGCCAACTCTCCTCAATCACATGTTATACAAAGGCATATTGATGTGTGACTTTAATATATTTTTGTTGATGTATGCAGCTGTTTATATACAGGTCCACTTTTCTGGATAACTGGACCAAGTGTGGGGGAATATTATTTTGACTGTTTACATGTGGGGCCATGGAGTGTGGTCAGTATTTAGGTGCGGGGCTGTGGAATGTGGTCAATGTGAAGTTGCAGGCAATGGAGTGTGGTCAATGTGTGGGTGTAGACAGTGGGGTGTGGTCAATGCCTGGGTGCGGGGCTGTGGAATGTGGTCAATGTGTGGGTGCAGGCAATGGAGTGTGGTCAATGTGTAGGTGCGGGGTTGTGGAATGTGGTCAATGTGTAGGTGCAGGGTTGTGGAATGTGGTCAATGTGTAAGTGTAGGCAGTGGAGTGTGGTCAATGTGTAGGTGCGGAGTTGTGGAATGTGGTCAATGTGTAGGTGCGGGGTTGTGGAATGTGGTCAATGTGTAGGTGTAGGCAGTGGAGCGTGATCAATGTGGGGTAGTGGAATGTGGTCAATGTGTAGGTGCGGGGTTGTGGAATGTGGTCAATGTGTAGATGTAGGCAGTGGAGTGTGATCAATGTGGGGTAGTGGAATGTGGTCAATGTGTAGGTGTAGGCAGTGGAGTGTGGTCAATGTGTAGGTGTAGGCAGTGGAGTGTGGTCAATGTGTAGGTGTAGGCAGTGGAGTGTGGTCAATGTGTAGGTGTAGGCAGTGGAGTGTGGTCAGTGTGTAGGTGTGGGCAGTGGAGTGTGGTCAATGTGTAGGTGCAGGCAGTGGCAGTGGTCAATGTGTAGGTGTTGGGTGATGGGATGTAGGCCGTGAAAGATGAGATGGTAGGGGACACATTGATTGAACCCAATGGCTAGAAACTGTCTGCATATTTGAGCCTCAGCAGCCATTTTGGAGAGGATGATGCCTTGACTGGACGTGTTTTGTAGAGGAACGTGGTGCCGGCAATCTTTGGATGGAAGTGGGGGATGTCTCTTGAAGAGCCTATAGGAAAGATTTGTGAATTGGTGACTGTGGGCATGCTGTAGAGGGGAGGGCGGGGGTCACACATAGTGTATGAGGGTGTCCCCTATTGGGTGGTAGTCTTGGAGCTGCTTGGAATCCTCAGTGGTCAGCAGTGTGTTGGGGGATAAAACTCCAGGATTTGCAGAGGTTGTCACCACTAGGTGAATAGTTTGGCTGACCCCGGAACCAGCATGAACATCATGAGCTCCGTGGGTCAGTGGCTGACAGTAGAGAGGTCGGAGGAGCCCTCAGCAGTCCTTCAGACACGGAGCCTTGTGCTTCTGCCTGGGTTTCCTCCTGCTACCTGCAGTGCAAGGCTGCGCCTGGTCATGTGAGGACAGCGATTACAGCAGGCGTGGCAGCCGAGGAAGGAGGGGGGGAGGGGAAGGGGGGGCTGTCTTGATGTATTATTAGTGATCTGATCCCAGACGGGGAGAATTAAAGGGTCAGCATGTGTCTGCAGCAGGTATTCTGAGCGGTGCCAACCACAGGAATGTAGTGGCCAATGGTGTATTCCATCCAGGGACGCCTTCCTGCTGAGCCAGAGCATCTGAACCCATGGGCACCATAGTGTGCCGATCACCCCCCTGACATGTCTGTATTATAGGTATTGTCTGTCTGATCAGATGGGGGGACGGCGTACAAATGGTTAAACAGGCCATTGAGAATATTTAAAGGAACAGCTTACCTCATGTACATGGTCTTGTGATCCTCCAATCACCACTGTGCCGTATGGACCCATAACCCTGCCGCCCATTGGTGCCTACAGTGCAGTCCTTTGGCCCCAGCAGTCAGTCGGAGGGAGAGCATTGATTGGTAAAGGGGCTGTAATAACTGATCTCTAGCAGCCGCCTATAACATATCCCTAACCTGCAACCACAAATGTTTCCTCTGACCATCTCCTGTAGTATGTCTGCAGTCTCTGACCATCTCCTGTAGTAGGTCTGCAGTCTCTGACCATCTCTTGTAGTATGTCTGCAGTCTCTGACCATCTCCTGTAGTATGTCTGCAGTCTCTGACCATCTCTTGTAGTATGTCTGCAGTCTCTGACCATCTCTTGTAGTATGCCTGCAGTCTCTGACCATCTCTTGTAGTATGTCTGCAGTCTCTGACCATCTCCTGTAGTATGTCTGCAGTCTCTGACCATCTCTTGTAGTATGCCTGCAGTCTCTGACCATCTCTTGTAGTATGTCTGCAGTCTCTGACCATCTCCTATAGTATGTCTGCAGTCTCTGACCATCTCCTGTAGTATGCCTGCAGTCTCTGACCATCTCTTGTAGTATGTCTGCAGTCTCTGACCATCTGCTGTAGTATGTCTGCAGTCTCTGACCATCTCCTGTAGTATGCCTGCGGTCTCTGACCATCTCCTGTAGTAGGTCTGCAGTCTCTGACCATCTCCTGTAGTAGGTCTGCAGTCTCTGACCATCTCCTGTAGTAGGTCTGCAGTCTCTGACCATCTCCTGTAGTATGCCTGCAGTCTATGACCATCTCCTGTAGTATGTCTGCAGTCTCTGACCATCTCCTGTAGTAGGTCTGCAGTCTCTGACCATCTCCTGTAGTATGTCTGCAGTCTCTGACCATCTCCTGTAGTATGTCTGCAGTCTCTGACCATCTCCTGTAGTGTGCCTGCAGTCTCTGACCATCTCCTGTAGTATGCCTGCAGTCTATGACCATCTCCTGTAGTATGTCTGCAGTCTCTGACCATCTCCTGTAGTAGGTCTGCAGTCTCTGACCATCTCCTGTAGTATGCCTGCAGTCTATGACCATCTCCTGTAGTATGTCTGCAGTCTCTGACCATCTCCTGTAGTATGCCTGCAGTCTATGACCATCTCCTGTAGTATGTCTGCAGTCTCTGACCATCTCCTGTAGTGTGCCTGCAGTCTCTGACCATCTCCTGTAGTATGCCTGCAGTCTCTGACCATCTCTTGTAGTATGCCTGCGGTCTCTGACCATCTCCTGTAGTATGCCTGCGGTCTCTGACCATCTCCTGTAGTATGCCTGCAGTCTCTGACCATCTCCTGTAGTATGCCTGCAGTCTCTGACCATCTCCTGTAGTGTGCCTGCGGTCTCTGACCATCTCCTGTAGTAGGTCTGCAGTCTCTAACCATCTCCTGTAGTATGCCTGCAGTCTCTGACCATCTCCTGTAGTATGCCTGCAGTCTCTGACCATCTCCTGTAGTGTGCCTGCGGTCTCTGACCATCTCCTGTTCATGGTCTGCAGTCTCTGACCATCTCCTGTAGTATGCCTACAGTCTCTGACAATCTTCTGTCACATTACATGTCCTGAATATTATTTGCAGCTCGTCAGGTTTGTCAGGGGCCACAATGGAGACCCCGTATATCTTGCACATTGGTGGATCAGCACTTCTCTCCTTTCATTTGGGAGGGTTTAGCAGCTGAAACCTCTCCCTGCTCATGATATAATGTCTCACGCTAGATATAAGTTGCATGGTGCCTGGTTTACTTTTCACCGTTGTAGTTGTATTTTGTATAGATCTAGAAGAGTGTGAGTTGTGATGCATCCTCCCTGGTGGACGTCATTGCTGGATTATGCTGGACCCCGGCCTGTCTGCACACGGCGGTGACCTCTCTGTTCTCTCTCTTTCAGTAAACGAATTCACCGTCATCCGCAAGAAGTTCAAATGCCCGTACTGCAGCTTCTCCGCCATGCACCAGTGCATCCTGAAGAGACACATGCGCTCTCACACGGGGGAACGGCCCTATCCCTGCGAGATCTGTGGCAAGAAGTTCACCAGGAGGGAGCACATGAAGCGCCACACTTTGGTAAGAAGCGGTACTGCTTTCTCTGACAGTTTCTTAGGCGCTGCTGGGTCAAGTGAGGTGAGGAGTACACCGCATCGGCTAGTACAGGCAACTTGTTAAAATGTCCATGCTGATAAGACAGACTGAATCATTAGCCCTTCTGCACATGCTCAGTTTGGTGTGTATTGCTGGAGAAGTTTTTTTTTCTTGGGAGACTGCATGTGATCAGCACATGGCCAATCAGCACTGTCCTGACAGAGGTCAGGGGTTCTGCATCCTCCTAGAGCAGAAAGAAAGCTCCTCCTACAAGCTTTTAACTAGTGCTCTGCTGGACACTGATTGAAGTCACGAGACTGCTCTCACTGCTGATGAGAAGTTTATATTTACTAAAATTATTGCATTTCCATGTTGTGTGTACTGTGGGAGACCAGATATAGTGAATGCGGGGTCCGGGGAGACCAGATATAGTGAATGCGCGGTCCGGGGAGAGCGGATATAGTGAATGCAGGGTCCGGGGAGACCAGATATATTGAATGCTGGGTCCGGGGAGACAAGATATAGTGAATGCGGGGTCCGGGGAGACCAGATATAGTGAATGCGGGGTCCGGGGAGACCAGATATAGTGAATGCGGGGTCCGGGGAGACCAGATATATTGAATGCTGGGTCCGGGGAGACCAGATATAGTGAATGCGGGGTCTCGGGAGACCGGATATAGTGAATGCAGGGTCCGGGGAGAGCGGATATAGTGAATGCAGGGTCCGGGGAGAGTGGATATAGTGAATGCGGGGTCCGGGGAGAGTGGATATAATGAATGCAGGGTCCGGGGAGAGTGGATATAATGAATGCAGGGTCCGGGGAGAGTGGATATAATGAATGCGGGGTCCGGGGAGAGCGGATATAGTGAATGCGGGGTCCGGGGAGAGTGGATATAGTGAATGCGGGGTCCGGGGAGAGCGGATATAGTGAATGCGGGGTCTGAGGAGACCAGATATAGTGAATGCAGGGTCCGGGGAGAGCCGATGTAGTGAATGCAGGATGCGGGGAGAGCAAATATAGTGAATGCAGGGTCCAGGGAGAGCGGATATAGTGAATGCGGGGTCCGGGGAGAGCGGATATAGTGAATGCGGGGTCCGGGGAGAGCGGATATAGTGAATGCGGGGTCCGGGGAGAGCGAATATAGTGAATGCAGGGTCCGGGGAGAGCGGATATAGTGAATGCGGGGCCTGAGGAGACCGGATATAGTGAATGCGGGGTCCGGGGAGAGCCGATGTAGTGAATGCAGGGTCCGGGGAGAGCCAATGTAGTGAATTCGGGGTCCAGGGAGAGCGGATATAGTGAATGCAGAGTCTGGGGAGAGCCGATGTAGTGAATGCAGGGTCCGGGGAGAGCGGATATAGTGAATGCCAGGTCCGGGGAGAGCCAATGGTAGTGAATGCGGGGTCTGGGGAGAGCGGATATAGTGAATGCAGAGTCTGGGGAGAGCCGATGTAGTGAATGCAGGGTCCGGGGAGAGCCAATGTAGTGAATGCGGGGTCCGGGGAGAGCGGATATAGTGAATGCCAGGTCCGGGGAGAGCGGATATAGTGAATGCAGAGTCCGGGGAGAGCGGATATAGTGAATGTGTTCACTTATTTTCATGCCACTTCAGGCCGGTCATGTGATCTCCCCTGTATCAGCCAGCAGCGGCTACAGGGGAAAGGAGAATGCACTCTGACAATGGCTAGTAAAGCATGGAATGGTGACATCACCTATAGATCACTTGTTCCAGCTTCCTGTGTCAGCCAGCGCAGCTGTAGGGGAGAGGAGGGAGCGCTGACAACAGATGAGCCATTGAAGCCTATGGGTGACTTTCATGTTCCTGGCTTTACTAGCTGTTTTTGGAGCACTCCCTCCTCTCCCTTGCAGCTGACACAGGGAGCCGGATCCAGTGACCAGTGGGTGAAGTCACCATTCCAGGGTTTACTAGCCACTGTTGGAACCCTCTCTTCTCTCCCCTGCAGCTGCTGCTGGTTCTATCTGCCCCCCTAGGAAAGGTGTGCCCTCTGAGTCAGTTTAAAGGGAACCTGTTGGGTGGGAAATAATGGAAGCAGCCATTGACTACCGGATGGAGGGTGCAGATTGTCATCCCTGCCCTTATTAATTGAGGGATAATCATTTCCATATTGGAAATCCCAATTGCTTTGTGTCCTGACAAGCTTCCTCTACGTACAGATTTGTCCCGGCAGGCAGGATTGTGCCTTTAAATCCCGTCCCCCTGTGTCCGGCTATGATGTGAGCTCATAATGATGTCTTCTTAATTGGAGACAGGCCGAGGAGGTGATATGAGCCCATTACATTCGCAGCAAAGCAGTGTTTTTGGTTGCCATGGAGACACCGTCTGACTTAAAGGACCGCATCCACCTGACCAGAAATCCGAACGCCTTAAAGGAAGCCCGTACTGCGACAATATGTAAGCTGCCAACGCCGGGCATTTCTTTTTGAAAATGCCACCTCCCTGGCTGTCTCTGGCTTCGATTATGCAGACCAAGAGTTCGGACTTTGCTGGCTGCATGCTTATTCTAGGTCAGTGACCAGAGATGGACAGGCAGCTGGCATTCTCAGCAGTAGCAGTCTCCATACTCTGGATCAGGGGGGACTGACCATTTGGAAACTCGGGTGCTGCCCGAGGGCCCGGGGTCAGTAGAGGCCCCATGAGATGCCCCTGGTACCTTTTTCATAGGCTTTTTTGAGTTTGGGCAAGGACACAGGGGCCCCATGATCCCCTATTGCCCGGGGGCCCCATGAGTTGTCAGTCCGCCCCTGCTCTGAGTAGTTCAGTATAGTTCATTTGTTTTGGATAGAGTTGAAAAGAGTAAAAATTTCTGTCTTGTTTTTTTTTTTCTGTGACCCCCTTGGAGAAATTTACACTCACTTCCTGTGCTGACAGGAAGTGATGAGTAACATCTCCAATGAGAGGACACAAATGGCAATTAAAACCTGACAGGGGCGCCAACCATCTACTCTCTCCTTAAATTAAAGTGGTTGTAAACCCTTACATATACCCAGTGAGGTGACTGAGATCAAGCAAATCCTCTTACTTAAGTTGTACCTGTTTATCTGCAGTATTTTCTTTTCTACATCTGTTCAAAGTGCAGAATTTATAAAGCTTGTCGGAGAGTTCAGAAAACATGGGGGCGGAGAGAGCTGAAATTACACTGTGCAAAGCTCAGTGAGGAGAATTCTGAGAGCTGATTGGAGGGAAGAGACACACGCCCCCTCCACACAGCTCACAGGAACAGCTGAGCCTGTCAATCTGCTGGAGGTCCCTCCCCTGTCACCATTTTTCTCTTGGTGGCAGGAAAACTTGTCAGAGGTGACTCATCTGATAGCAGAGGATAGAAGCAGCAGAGAAAAGTGACACTTAGTGCTGTGGAGTGAGGCAAGTACACACCATAGAGGTATAGGCTTTGTTCATATTTCATGTCTGAGGTTTTCAACCACTTTGAAAAATGAAAAGTTTAAAAAGTACAGTTTTAAGAGATCACTTACTATCCAGGGCCAGCGGATGGGAGAGAGCAGATGAGAGAACAATACACCCACAATGACAGGTCAGTTACAGGACAAAACCCGGAGTTCCACAACTTTCCACAAGTCTGTATTGAACGGAGAAGTTGTTTTTGAAGTACCTGAGAGATATATACCGTATTTTTCGCTCCATAAGACGCACTTTTTTTCCCCCAAAAAAGGGGGGAAAATGTCAGTGCGTCTTATGGAGCGAATATAGAGCGGCCGGTCCGGTATTTCCACCGCCGCCGTGTCAGAATACCGGGCCGGCCGCTCAGCTCTGCAGTGGGACCGTACCTGTCCCTCTATCCAGCGGCGCGCTGTCTTCCCGGCTTCTGTAGTGTGCGTGACAGCCGGGTCCCAAGTGCGCATGCGCAAGAAGCAGTGCTCTTTGTGAATGGTAAGGCGGTACCTGGGACACATGACAGATCCCAGAAGCCGCCGGACCAATCACAAAGCGCAGCGCTTCTCGCGCATGCGCACTGGGCATCCGGCTGTCCGACGAGCGCCCACACTACAGAAGCCGGGAAGACAGCGCGCGGCTGGATAAAGGAACAGGTAAGATAAAAAAAAAAAACTCTGCGGAAGTAAGAGCGGGTACCTGTCAAATTCAGGTACCCGCTCCCCCTCCCTCCCCAAAGGTCAGCAGTCATCCCCTGTACTATGTCCGCAGTCTCTGGTCATCCCTGTACTATGTCCGCAGTCTCTGGTCATCCCTGTACTATGTCCGCAGTCTCTGGTCATCCCTGTACTATGTCCGCAGTCTCTGGTCATCCCTGTACTATGTCCGCAGTCTCTGGTCATCCCTGTACTATGTCCGCAGTCTCTGGTCATCCCTGTACTATGTCCGCAGTCTCTGGTCATCCCTGTACTGTCCGCAGTCTCTGGTCATCCCTGTACTATGTCCGCAGTCTCTGGTCATCTCCTGTACTGTGTCCGCAGTCTCTGGTCATCCCTGTACTGTCCGCAGTCTCTGGTCATCCCTGTACTGTCCGCAGTCTCTGGTCATCCCTGTACTATGTCCGCAGTCTCTGGTCATCTCCTGTACTGTGTCCGCAGTCTCTGGTCATCCCTGTACTGTGTCTGCAGTCTCTGGTCATCCCTGTACTGTGTCCGCAGTCTCTGGTCATCCCTGTACTATGTCCGCAGTCTCTGGTCATCCCTGTACTGTCCGCAGTCTCTGGTCATCCCTGTACTGTGTCCGCAGTCTCTGGTCATCTCCTGTACTGTCCGCAGTCTCTGGTCATCCCTGTACTGTCCGCAGTCTCTGGTCATCCCTGTACTGTCCGCAGTCTCTGGTCATCCCTGTACTGTCCGCAGTCTCTGGTCATCCCTGTACTGTCCGCAGTCTCTGGTCATCCCTGTACTGTCCGCAGTCTCTGGTCATCCCTGTACTGTCCGCAGTCTCTGGTCATCTCCTGTACTGTCCGCAGTCTCTGGTCATCCCTGTGCTGTCCGCAGTCTCTGGTCATCCCTGTGCTGTCCGCAGTCTCTGGTCATCCCTGTGCTGTCCGCAGTCTCTGGTCATCCCTGTACTGTCCGCAGTCTCTGGTCATCTCCTGTACTGTCCGCAGTCTCTGGTCATCCCTGTGCTGTCCGCAGTCTCTGGTCATCCCTGTGCTGTCCGCAGTCTCTGGTCATCTCCTGTACTGTCCGCAGTCTCTGGTCATCTCCTGTACTGTCCGCAGTCTCTGGTCATCTCCTGTACCGTTTGCAGTCTCTGGTCATCCCTGTGCTGTCCGCAGTCTCTGGTCATCCCTGTGCTGTCCGCAGTCTCTGGTCATCCCTGTGCTGTCCGCAGTCTCTGGTCATCCCTGTGCTGTCCGCAGTCTCTGGTCATCCCTGTGCTGTCCGCAGTCTCTGGTCATCCCTGTACTGTCCGCAGTCTCTGGTCATCTCCTGTACTGTCCGCAGTCTCTGGTCATCCCTGTGCTGTCCGCAGTCTCTGGTCATCCCTGTGCTGTCCGCAGTCTCTGGTCATCTCCTGTACTGTCCGCAGTCTCTGGTCATCTCCTGTACTGTCCGCAGTCTCTGGTCATCTCCTGTACCGTTTGCAGTCTCTGGTCATCCCTGTGCTGTCCGCAGTCTCTGGTCATCCCTGTGCTGTCCGCAGTCTCTGGTCATCCCTGTGCTGTCCGCAGTCTCTGGTCATCCCTGTGCTGTCCGCAGTCTCTGGTCATCCCTGTACTGTCCGCAGTCTCTGGTCATCTCCTGTACTGTCCGCAGTCTCTGGTCATCCCTGTGCTGTCCGCAGTCTCTGGTCATCCCTGTGCTGTCCGCAGTCTCTGGTCATCTCCTGTACTGTCCGCAGTCTCTGGTCATCTCCTGTACTGTCCGCAGTCTCTGGTCATCTCCTGTACCGTTTGCAGTCTCTGGTCATCCCTGTGCTGTCCGCAGTCTCTGGTCATCCCTGTGCTGTCCGCAGTCTCTGGTCATCCCTGTGCTGTCCGCAGTCTCTGGTCATCCCTGTGCTGTCCGCAGTCTCTGGTCATCCCTGTGCTGTCCGCAGTCTCTGGTTATCCCTGTGCTGTCCGCAGTCTCTGGTCATCCCTGTACTGTCCGCAGTCTCTGGTCATCTCCTGTACCGTTTGCAGTCTCTGGTCATCCCTGTACTGTGTCCGCAGTCTCTGGTCATCCCTGTGCTGTCCGCAGTCTCTGGTCATCCCTGTACTGTCCGCAGTCTCTGGTCATCCCTGTACTGTCCGCAGTCTCTGGTCATCCCTGTGCTGTCCGCAGTCTCTGGTCATCCCTGTGCTGTCCGCAGTCTCTGGTCATCTCCTGTACTGTCCGCAGTCTCTGGTCATCCCTGTGCTGTCCGCAGTCTCTGGTCATCCCTGTGCTGTCCGCAGTCTCTGGTCATCCCTGTGCTGTCCGCAGTCTCTGGTCATCCCTGTACTGTCCGCAGTCTCTGGTCATCCCTGTACTGTCCGCAGTCTCTGGTCATCTCCTCTACTATGTCTGCAGTCCATTAGTTCAGAATTTTTTTTTCCTGTTTTCTGCCTCTAAAACCTAGGGTGCGTCTTATGGTCAGGTGAGTCTTATGGAGCGAAAAATACGGTATATATACATGACCTGATTTTATTTCTGTGTCACCCGTCTTATGAAGCCATGCGATGGCCTGCTGGAAATGGGGCTTCCTTGCTGGGGTGGGGGTTCGTTCGAGTCTCTGACCATTTCCTTTGACCGACCTCAAATGTGAAGTGGCCAAAGGACGGGAAGTGGGTCATTGCTGGGCGGCTCCATCCTGTCTGTCAGTTGGTTGTATGGAGGTGATCCTCCCAGCACATCCTGTGACCGGCAGGGTCTCATTCACCGCTCAGGATGCCAGGTCTTGTTTACCGGTTTTTCTCTGAAACTGGATCATGAAAGTCTGTCGGCTGCTCTGCGGTGACACGGGCTTTATTATTTCCATCCCAAGAGGATTAGTAGGCCCCCACAGTGCGTAAGAGTCCCTGTACTCTATGGATCAAAGGGTCACAATATGGAGGGGTCTCGTCTCCTAAGGAACCTGATTGTCAAGAGTGTGGGGTACAAATGGAAAGGAGGATCTGCTTGCTGATGCAATACAGACTTCTTTTTCTTGGAGCTGGTTCCTTGTGCCTGAGAACCCGGGCAAAGCAAAGGCTGCAGCAGCTGGGAGGAGCTTCTCAAGTGCCCCCATAATCCCCATCGGTCTTTCCCTATATTGAATTTAGGTGCTCTCGTCACACGCCGTCTCTGTCTCACTTCCCTGTCTCTCTGTTTCCATTAGACTTCTGTCTGCATCCCAAACACACTCCTTCTCCCCCCGACACTCTCACTTATCTGTCTGTCTTGCCTTCTCCGTTACTATTCTCTCTCTCTCCCCATCGATACCCTATCTCTTTCGACTTCTCCATTACTATCCTCTCTCTCACCCTATCACTTCCCTATCTCTCTCGCCTTCTCCATTACTATCTTCTCTCTCACTCCATGACTTCCCTATCTCTCTCGCCTTCTCCATTACTATCTTCTCTCTCACTCCATGACTTCCCTATCTCTCTCGCCTTCTCCATTACTATCCTCTCTCTCACTCCATGACTTCCCTGTCTCTCTCACCTTCTCCATTACTATCCTCTCTCGCCTTCTCCATTACTATCTTTTCTCTCTCACCCCATCATTTCCCTATCTCTCTCGCCTTCCCCATTACTATCCTCTCTCTCGCCCCATCACTTCCCTATCTCTCTCACCTTCTCCATTACTATCCTCTCACCTCATCACTTCCCTATCTCTCTCGCCTTCTCCATTACTATCCTCTCACCTCATCACTTCCCTATCTCTCTCGCCTTCTCCATTATTATCCTTTCTCTCTCACCCTATCACTTCCCTGTCTCTCTCACCTTTTCCATTACTATGCTTTCTCTCTCACCCCATGACTTCCCTGTCTCTCTCGCCTTCTCCATTACTATCCTTTCTCACCCTATCACTTCCCTGTCTCTCTCGCCTTTTCCATTACTATCCTTTCTCTCTCACCCCATCACTTCCCTGTCTCTCTCACCTTTTCCATTACTATCCTCTCTTGCCTTTTCCATTACTATCCTTTCTTTCTCACCCTATCACTTCCCTGTCTCTCTCGCCTTTTCCATTACTATCCTCTCTCTCACCCCATCACTTCCCCTATCTCTCTCGCCTTCTCCATTACTATCCTCTCTCTCACACCTCATCACTTCCCTGTCTCCCCTCAGACTTAAAGAGAAGCTCCAGTCTCCCACCAAAAAATTAAAAGTTAGCAGCTACAAATACTGCTTTCACTCAGATTGACAGTAGGAGTGGGTACCTGTCAAAACCAGGTACTCGCTTCCGCCCAAAAAGTGCCAAATGTAGCAGTGGAGGGGAGAGGATGCAAACAAGCAGACCTTCCTCTTTTGGGTTAAGTTACACTTGAAATTGTGTGCATGATCTCTCTTCTCTCCCAGTCACTTTCTCCTCTGTATCTTCCCCATTGCTTTCCTGTCTCTTGCTCCTGCACTTCCTTATCTTTCTCTTTCCCCATTGCTTCCCTGTCTCTTCCTTACCTCTTTTTACCCCATTGCTTACCTGTCTCTTGCTTCCTTACCTTTCTTTTCACTCTCTCCTTTCACTTCCCTCTGACTCCTATCACTTCTCTCTCTCCCCTAGTGCTCCCCCTCCCCTCCTCTCTCTTGCTTCCCTCTCTCCCTTCCTTCCCTCTCTCCCTCCCTCCTTCCTTCCCTCTCTCCCTTCCTTCCCTCTCTCCCTCCCTCCTTCCTTCCCTCCCTCCTTCCTTCCCTCTCTCCTTCCTTCCCTCTCTCCCTCCTTCCTTCCCTCTCTCCCTCCCTCTTTCCTTCCTTCCCTCCCTCCCTCTTTCCTTCCTTCCCTCCCTCTTTCCCTCCCTCCCTCTTTCCTTCCCTCCCTCCCTCCCTCTTTCCTTCCCTCCCTCCCTCCCTCCCTCCCTCTTTCCTTCCCTCCCTCTTTCCTTCCCTCCCTCCCTCCCTCCCTCTTTCCTTCCCTCTCTCCCTCTTTCCTTCCCTCTCTCCCTCTTTCCTTCCCTCTCTCCCTGACTTTCTCCCTTTTTCCCCTCCTTCCCTCTCTCCCTCCCTCCCTCCTTCCTTCTCTCCCTCTCTCCTTCCTTCTCTCCCTCCCTCCATCCTTCCCTCCCTCCTTCCTTCTCTCCCTCCCTCCATCCTTCCCTCCCTCCTTCCTTCCCTCTCTCCCTCCCTCCCTCCTTCCTTCTCTCCCTCTCTCCTTCCTTCTCTCCCTCCCTCCATCCTTCCCTCCCTCCTTCCTTCTCTCCCTCCCTCCATCCTTCCCTCCCTCCTTCCTTCCCTCTCTCCCTCCTTCCCTCTCTCCCTCCTTCCTTCCCTCCCTCCTTCCCTCTCTCTAATTGCTTCCTTCTCTCTATCGTTTTCCTCTCTCTCTCACTCTCTCTCATCGCTTCCTTCCCTCTCTCACTCTCTCTCTCTTCCCTTGTCACTTCCAGTGCCTCTGCCCAGCAGGTTGATAAAAAGACAAAAAAAAAGTTTCCCATCCACACGTTAGATGTGGATGGGGAATCACTCCTGCTGAGCTATTGTATTCTGCTGGTGGGAAGCCTTCCCTACTGACAGAATACAATGATCAGTATTTCTGGGTATAGCCAGTGGCATTGGTCATTTGGGAAAAACTGGATGGGTGGCTGGTTGTACACAAGTCAATCAACAGATCGCCTTGTGCCCCAGCTAGCCCATACATAGACTGAAATTCGGCTGGTTTATGCTGAACAGATTTCGATCCATGTATGGCCGGCTTTATCTCTCTTTCAAAAAAGTTTACAGCCTTTAAATTGGGCGCGGATGAATTCAAGATTCAGGAGCCAGTCAGGCCCTTCTAGGGACCAAACTGCCCCCTTCTCCTACCCCCCCAGTGAAAATACTGAGGTTCTAATATGGAACCCTTTTATGGAGCTCCAAAGTAGCAGATTTCAGAAGCAGGTGGCGTTGTGGGTGGAGGAAATCCTTTCAGTTTCTGTGTCGTTCTCCAGGAAATCCCCTGAAAATTCTCTGAGACAAGCGGGGTCTGTATTGTACACAACGTGGCTGGATCAACATTGCGTCTTTCAGTTCCTTCGTGGCACGTGAGGCATGAGGCCGCCTGTACCTCGTCTGTGTTCTCTGCCGATCTTCGTACATCGCAGCGCTGCGTCTTTAAGCAGATCTGTCCCGTAAGGCGGCTTTGTGTGTGTCAGTGACAGGTCCGCCCCTGTGGCACATGAAGGAATCCACTGTGAAATGACAGGGCATGGTTAATGATTAATCCTCAGGTTTTCCATTGATGAATGAAGGTGAAGCCCAGCGCTGACAGGCAGACACACCCTGGGACAGGCGCGAGCCAAGGCTGTCATAGGGGAACTCTGCCCTCTGCTGGTGACCAGCGGCTGTACACCGAGGCCATGACCAAGGCTGAATGACATGACCGCAGTGCAAGGTCAGAGAAAGAGCTGCATCTGTGCTCACCGAGACCACGATGGAGGACTGCCAGTGTTCCTAAACCCCTGCGGGATGATAAGTTCGATCAGTGGACCGACTTATGGACTGTGGGGAAAGCATCGGGTCTGTACACCTGCTGTGCCCATTATGAGAGGTTCCCACCATCCCTGTGCTGAGTTCCCGAGTCTGTACACCCGCTGTGCCCAATATGAGAGGTTCCCACCATCCCTGTGCTGAGCTTCCGGGTCTGTACACCCACTGTGCCTATTATGAGGGGTTCCCACCATCCCTGTGCTGAGTTCCCGGGTCTGTACACCCGCTGTGCCCAATATGAGAGGTTCCCACATCCCTGTGCTGAGTTCCCGGGTCTGTACACAGGCTGTGCCTATTATGAGGGGTTCCCACCATCCCTGTGCTGAGTTCCCGCGTCTGTACACCTGCTGTGCCCATTATGAGGGGTTCCCACCATCCCTGTGCTGAGTTCCCGGGTCTGTACACCCGCTGTGCCCATTATGAGGGGTTCCCACCATCCCTGTGCTAAATTCCCGGGTCAGTACACCCGCTGTGCCCATTATGAGAGGTTCCCACCAGTCCTGTGCTGAGTTCCCGGGTCTGTACACCCGCTGTGCCCATTATGAGGGGTTCCCACCATCCCTGCACTGAGTTCCCGGGTCTGTACACCCGCTGTGACCATTATCAGGGGTTCCCACCATCCCTGGGCAGTACAGAAGAATCTGATTGGCCTCTTGGTGTGTGCAGCTCCTCGCTCAGAGTTTAGGGATGGGAAGGCAGTGTAGAAGGCCGATGGATGCTCTGTTCTCCTCCTCCACACACTCCTGTGTGCCCCCTCCTCGGGGAGCAGTCTCGGGGACACTCCGTCAGTGCCACTTATCTGGGCTCATTAAGAAGCCGCTATCACGGTTGCCATGGCAGCAGTGCCCGCTCTGTCTTGCAGTGTCCTCTGCTGTCACGTAATTGCAGGACCATCTGTCTCCTCATCTGACTGCACTGAGCCTCCTTCCCCGTGTAACCAGAGCCAGCCGGGGGGACCGTCTTCACCAGGGGCGCCACCCATCTGTCTGTCTGCTCCGGACCCTGTACCTGACACCCATCTGTCTGACCTGGACCCTGTACCTGACACCCATCTGTCTGACCTGGACCCTGTACCTGACACCCATCTGTCTGACCTGGACCCTGTACCTGACACCCATCTGTCTGACCTGGACCCTGTACCTGACACCCATCTGTCTGACCTGGACCCTGTACCTGACACCCATCTGTCTGACCTGGACCCTGTACCTGACACCCATCTGTCTGACCTGGACCCTGTACCTGACACCCATCTGTCTGACCTGGACCCTGTACCTGACACCCATCTGTCTGACCTGGACCCTGTACCTGACACCCATCTGTCTGACCTGGACCCTGTACCTGACACCCATCTGTCTGACCTGGACCCTGTACCTGACACCCATCTGTCTGACCTGGACCCTGTACCTGACACCCATCTGTCTGTCTGACCCGGACCCTGTACCTGACACCCATCTGTCTGACCTGGACCCTGTACCTGACACCCATCTGTCTGTCTGACCCGGACCCTGTACCTGGCACCCATCTGTCTGTCTGACCCGGACCCTGTACCTGGCACCCATCTGTCTGTCTGACCCGGACCCGACACCCATCTGTCTGACCCGGACCCTGTACCTGACACCCATCTGTCTGACCTGGACCCTGTACCTGACACCCATCTGTTTGACCTGGACCCTGTACCTGACACCCATCTGTCTGACCTGGACCCTGTACCTGACACCCATCTGTCTGACCTGGACCCTGTACCTGACACCCATCTGTCTGTCTGACCCGGACCCTGTACCTGACACCCATCTGTCTGTCTGACCCGGACCCTGTACCTGGCACCCATCTGTCTGTCTGACCCGACACCCATCTGTCTGACCCGGACCCTGTACCTGACACCCATCTGTCTGACCTGGACCCTGTACCTGACACCCATCTGTTTGACCTGGACCCTGTACCTGACACCCATCACTCTGACCTGGACCCTGTACCTGACACCCATCCGTCCCCCACCACTTCCAGTGTCACCCATCCTTCATGTATCCATGGGAACGATCGTCTGTCACCCATAGCAACTCATCAGATGATGAATCCATCCCATTGACCTCCCAGTACAGCACAGCCCCCCGCACTGCAGAGACGTCATCCCGTCTCAGAGCCAATGTACAATTCACATCTGAATGTGCGTGTTCAGCCAGGACTGGTCATTTCATTTTTGGGTGGTGTGACGAGGGATGAGATCTAGAATGATAATTCTGGACCGAAAATTCAGGATGCTCTTCGCCGAAAACCAAAACCGAAAAGGACAGTTTTTTTGTGTTTTTTTTCAAATATATATTTTTTGATATATAATCGTATTGTATTCGACTTTTTAATGAATATCATGAATTTAAATGAATGAATTTAAAAAATACAACCAGGAACGCAAAATGTCTTTTATTGAAAGTAACGCAGAAAATAAAATGAAATCTATATAAAATTTAAAAAAAAAACCTAGAGGGGTTTTTGCATTGAAGTTAATGAGACGCAATTTTGCAATGAAGTCAATAGGGGACACGATTTTGCATTGAAGTCAATGGTACGCGATTTTGCATTGAAGTCAATAGGGGGCGTAATTTTGCATTGAAGTCAATAGAGGGCGCGATTTTGCATTGAAGTCAATAGAGGGCGCAATTTTGCATTGAAGTCAATAGAGGGCGCAATTTTGCATTGAAGTCAATAGAGGGCGCAATTTTGCATTGAAGTCAATAGGGGGTGTAATTTTGCATTGAAGTCACGCTTTGTGTGTCTATGGACACACACACAGCTGGCTCAGGAATGAACACACTTGAGTGCCCTCGGTGACTCGGTAGGGGGGAGTGAGCCACGCTTTGTGTATCTATGGACACACACAGCTGGATTACACAGAGCAGGTAGGTATGACAATGTTTGTTATGTTTAAAATATTAAAAGTGATCCTTTACAATGTCTTTAACTTCAGCCAACAGCGGCAGGTTGGGCCTCAAGCAGTGTGTGGCCCATCAGGGGTCCCTCCATTCACGTTGATTATTCCGTTGCCTTTTGTCGAAGGAGCCTGTAGTAGAATTGTCAGCCAGGTAGCGCCTGTGTCCAATCAGATAGCACCCGTGTCCAATCAGATAGCGCCTGTGTCCAATCAGATGCGGGCATTATTCCAGTATTTGGACATGGATGTGAGAGTCTGTCAGATCTGAAATCTGTAATTGTATAGAGGGGATTTTTCTTACTTTGCAGAGATTTTCTTATTCTGTTCTGTGACTGGAACAGGAAGTGACGGGAAATCTCCCCAGGGCGACATGGCGACCCCCCCCCCCCAAAAAAAAGAAAAAAAAAAACAACCCACAGATATTTTATTCCAAGATAAAGCGAATGTTTAGATACATTATAAAGCTGAAATCTGGGCAGAAAGACTTTCACTTAAATATATATTTTTTTCAATGGCCACAGCATATAAATCCAATGCATGTGCACCAAATGTCTTTGCAAACACAGATATTACCTTGTAAATGTAGTTCCATCATCACTGTGCTGTAGTGACTGAGCCTGAGCAGGGCTGTGGGAGGGGCCAAGCAGGGTCCACCCTCCACAGGCTACCTGCAGAATACTGCAGGAGGGGGTGGAGACAAGACCAGTGACCCTGTATAAGGAGAGAGAGCAGCAGTGAGCGGTCTTTATTACAGGAGGGAGCGGAGACAAGACCAGCCATCCTGTATAAGGGGAGAGAGCAGCAGTGAGCGGTCTTTATTACAGGAGGGGGCGGAGACAAGACCAGCCATCCTGTATAAAGAGAGAGAGCAGCAGTGAGCGGTTTTTATTACAGGAGGGGGCGGAGACAAGACCAGCCATCCTGTATAAGGGGAGAGAGCAGCAGTGAGCGGTCTTTATTACAGGAGGGGGCGGAGACAAGACCAGCCATCCTGTATAAGGGGAGAGAGCAGCAGTGAGCGTTTTTTATTACAGGAGGGGGCGGAGACAAGACCAGCCATCCTGTATAAGGGGAGAGAGCAGCAGTGAGCGGTCTTTATTACAGGAGGGGGCGGAGACAAGACCAGCCATCCTGTATAAGGGGAGAGAGCAGCAGTGAGCGGTCTCTATTACAGGAGGGGGCGGAGACAAGACCAGTCATCCTGTATAAGGAGAGAGAGCAGCAGTGAGCTGTTTTTATTACAGGAGGGGGCGGAGACAAGACCAGCCATCCTGTATAAGGGGAGAGAGCAGCAGTGAGCGGTCTTTATTACAGGAGGGGGCGGAGACAAGACCAGTCATCCTGCACAAGGAGAGAGTGCAGCAGTGAGCGGTCTTTATTACAGGAGGGGGCGGAGACAAGACCAGTCATCCTGCACAAGGAGAGAGTGCAGCAGTGAGCGGTCTTTATTACAGGAGGGGGCGGAGACAAGACCAGCCATCCTGTATAAGGGGAGAGAGCAGCAGTGAGCGGTCTTTATTACAGGAGGGGGCGGAGACAAGACCAGTCATCCTGCACAAGGAGAGAGTGCAGCAGTGAGCGGTCTTTATTACAGGAAGTTCCTGCGTCTTGTATTTTGACAATATTCGCTCATCCCAGAGTTTAGGTTGTCATCCCAGAGGTGAGGTGGCAAGAGAGTGGACTTTAAGGTCCACACATGGATCACTGGGTGGCGCTCAATGCACACTCCCAGCACAGAGACCAAGCAGAACGATCTCCCGATCATGTGACCACTGTGACAGGCAATGACAGTGGTCACATGATCGCTGATTCTTCCTGCCCCCCTTAGTGTTCAAAACTTTTGAAAGGGAAGCCGGGGCGGGCTGGAAGTAGATTGCCCAGCCTTATGTCTGGTCAGCGTGTATTGCTCCACACTGACCAATCAGGATCAGCCTATTTCTCTGCCTGTATTGTGCATGTCATTGATGAATGAATAGTTTAAAGGGGAACTCCAGCTGTACACATTTCTTCAATGACTAATTCCAATCTTGCCTCCTCTCTGTCCAGGTCCACAGCAAGGACAAGAAGTACGTCTGCAAGGTGTGCAATCGCGTCTTCATGTCCGCCGCCAGCGTTGGCATCAAGCACGGCTCGAGGAGGCACGGGGTGTGCGTGGACTGTGCAGGCAGAGGCATGGCTCGCGGTGGCCACTCCCCCGACGCCATGTACGCGGGCGAAGGCCACTACATAGAAGACGTAGACGAGCTGAAGGTGGACGAGGATATGGGTGGAGAGGAGGACGACGACATCAAGTGGAAGGACGAGGCGGAGACCTCTCAGGATGACGTCATACTGGAGGACGATGAGATCGAAGAGTGCACGCCTGATGTCAGCCGCGGCCCGCTCAAAGAGTTCACCTGGATTGCCTAGTCCTGGGGGTGGCTGGGCGGAACTTTTTAAAAACTCCAGGGAGAGATCTTTTTTTTTTTTTTTTTATTTTTTTGGTTGCGGAGGTAACAGGCCCTTGCCGTGTGACGTCGGGGGAGGGGGGGGGGGGTGGCGTTGGTCATGTGATGTCTAAGGGTCCATAGTGTGCCTGGCCAACCTGTAGGAGGAGCCTCAGGCACTACTTAACACCTGGCAAAGAAACGAGCCCGCCTCTTGACATATCCTCACCCGCTGTGGCGTCCGGCAAAGGCGACCAACCGTCCCAGATCCATACTGTCCATACTGTATAAAGTTTTTTTTTTTTGGGGGGGGGGTTTATTCCCCCATCATCCACAGGCACTGCATGAGACGTTTTATCAAATGACTCCCATATTTTTTTTTCAGTCCCTCTTTCTTTTGAAGAGAACCCGTCTCACACAAAGGAGAGCAGACGTCATCGCGTTGACCACTTCCAAATAATGTAGCTCATCCATTCAGCAGGAACTAGAGACGCCTATTGGACTTTTGTTGCTCCATGCTGAACTCCTATAGTAAAGAAGCTCCGCCTATTGTGGGGGGGGTGGCCTGGGACTTGATCTCCATGTTGTCACTGCTCTCTGGGACCACAACGGATGAGATCTTGGCCCTGGCGTGACTGTTTCAGCCGAGTTTCTTGTGTCACCGGCCCCAAAATGCTCTCACATTCCTATGAAGAAGCCACAAGAGGGCATGAATAAGCCACTAGAGGGCACAGACGAAATGTATGCTCCTTGGAATACATGCCGGTGCTGGTGACGAGTGGCCCTGCTGGGGCCGAGGGGGAAGATCTCACAGCCCAGCAGGTATCTGCATGACGCACCGCTCCGCTCAAAACTGGGAACGCCACTCAGATTGCTCTCTAATCACATACAATGGCCACCTTTGTTCTGCATAGCTGACCCCTGACCTCTCCTAATCCAGCTGCTGTTGTGACCCCACTATTGGAATGGCTCAACACAATTGGGGGGGAGGGGCAGATTCTGCTTTCTGCCAGGGTTTCCATAGAAAGGTAACCAGTGACACCTTACTGAGCATTGAACAAACCTCTGACGGTGTCGTACAACATCGAAGGTACATTCAGTGATCAGAGAAAGGCCAGAGAATTGGGTTCAACGCAAACACGGGTCACTTCAGACCTCGTCTGGCAACGGACATCCTGAGTATGGGGCTAAACCAACTCTCCAGCAGGTCCTCCATCAAAACCTGGTCACCGAGACCACCTAGGATGGCATGGATCCATCACACAACCTCCAGGAGTTCACTGATGAGATCTGTCCAGTTTGGCCATGGAGCTCTCTGCTTATGTGGCCAATCAGGCTGTCCGACACTCCCGACCAATCCTGTACCATTTTGGTAAGCCCATTTCACATGCAGAGCTGGAGGCGGGTCATCGCTTGACCAGAAATTCCAGTTCAAGATCTTCTATATATGAATTGGACCAGAAAGTAATACATTTCCTGTTCACTCGGTGATTGGTTAACGATTCGGTCCAAAACGGCCTTTTAATTCATAAAAATGGCGGCCCTTCAGCTGTTGCCAAACTACAAGTCCCATGAGGCATTGCAAGACGGACAGTTACAAGCGTGACTCCCAAAGGCAGAGGCATGATGGGACTTGTAGTTTGGCAATAGCTGGAGGGCCGCCAGTTTGACACCCCTGAAGGATAACTAAACCTAGAAACAGAAATCCCATATATTGCCAGTTACCAGTCCTTAGATGTGGCAGCTGCATTCGTTTTTATTTTCCAGGCTAAGACCATTTTCGGCACCTGCAGGAAATATCTGTTGATCCTGCCAGAAGTGCCACCTCCTTGTCACTTAATGTGACCTGAACTGAAAAACAATATCCGTAAACTACTAACCTCCCCGACCCCCACGTGGTAGAGATCTGCCCCATTACATGGTGGGGGGGGGGGGGGGGGGAAGGTCAGTGTTTGAAGCCTGGCTGGCAGCTATGCCACCCTCCGTAGATACAGAAGAGAAATGAGCATAGCAGGGGCGGAATGACAACTCATGGGGCCCCCGGGCAATAGGGGGTCATGGGGCCCCCATGTGCTCGCCCACACCCAAAAAATCCAATGAAAAAAACAATGAAAGGTACCAGGGGCATCTCATGGGGCCCCCTACTGACCCCGGGCCCTCGGCAGTGCCCGAGTGCTCGAATGGTCAGTCCGCCCCTGGAGTGTAGTCCCCCGGAGACAGGAAGTGTGGTATTTGCAGCATAAAGGGGGGAAAAAAGCCTAGAAGTAGGAAAACGAATGCAGCCACCACATCTCCTGACTGGTATACTGCAATATATTACATCTTGATTTGGGGGTTTTAATGTTCCTCATCCCAGCTTTTGTCAAGTGGGGGGGGGGTATAATTAAGGATCAAGACTGCACCCATATGGCATGACTTCTCACTGCAGGCCCCCAGGGCTGCCCTTGTCTTTGCCCGTCCATCATGTATGGTACATGGCACCTCGGTGGAGGACTGGCACATACACACAGCACAATCCTCCCTGCCTGTACATCATTACATGGCAGGAAACGGCGGCCCGGGGGTGCCTCTGCCTTCCCTCCGCCCTTCCCCCATAATGATAGAATAATTGTATTAGTGGCTCCTGGTTAGACGCAGCTGGCTGACCACATGCGGGAGATTATTCCCTTATTATAGAGCCATCACGTATGGAGCGCAGGAGGCTGGGAGGAGGGCCAGCACAGTCCAGACCATCTTGTCTGGGTAGGAGAAGAATTCCAGGATTGACTCGCCCAACCCCCCCCCCCCCCTCCGATCTCCTCCTCTGTCATGGGGGGGGGATACAGGATGTGTGTCTGGTTCTGGAAATCACATAATAACCGCAGTCATTGTCTGCAGCAGCCTGCTGAGACTTGTAGTTCAGCCATCGCTGACCTGGAAGAGGCTGCTTAGGAGGGAGTTCAGATTACGAAATGTATAAGCTGTAAATCCACGTCTGCGGGAGAGTTGTGTGAGGTCTGAGCCATAGATCCTCGTTCGGTCTGGGCCGTAGATCCTCGTTCGGTCTGGGCCGTAGATCCTCGTTCGGTCTGGGCCGTAGATCCTCGTTCGGTCTGGGCCGTAGATCCTCGTTCGGTCTGAGGCGTAGATCCTCGTTCGGTCTGAGGCGTAGATCCTCGTTCGGTCTGGGCCGTAGATCCTCGTTCGGTCTGGGCCATAGATCCTCGTTCGGTCTGGGCCATAGATCCTCGTTCAGTCTGCCCCGTGGCATCCCCTTCCCAGGACATCGGCTTTCAGCTGAGGCTCCAGACCACGCTCAGCCCTCGGCTCTGCTGTGGAAGGTGTGGGGACAGCTCCCTCTACTGGAGCAAGCAGGAAAAGTCCTAGGCTAGACATACAATCGTTAGAAATGACTCAATTCCCCCCATTCCTCCATCCACTCAGAACAGCAGGAAAGGGGGGAATGAGGCTTCAGATGAGGCTCCAGACCACGCTCAGCCCTCGGCTCTGCCGTGAAAGGTGTGGGGACAGCTCCCTCTATTGGAGCAAGCAGGAAAAGTCCTAGGCTAGACATACAATCGTTAGAAATTACTCGATTACCAGACACAGACACAGGTCGGCCATATCTAGCATTTTTCTGGTCAGGCTTCATGAGGTTTGTAAATGGCCGACATCCATAGCAAAGGCATTGTCCACTGTGGTCACATCTGCACAGTTTGTTTTTATCGGCAGACCCCCTTATCTGCATAGGCAGCTTTTTGGTAAAAGTACAGTGCCTTGAAAAAGTCTTCACACCCCTTGAAATTTTGTCATGTGACAACCAAAAATGTCAATGTATTTTATTGGGATTGGATGTGATAGACCGACACAAAGTGGCCCATAATTGTGAAGTGGAAGGAAAATGAGAAATGGTTTTCAACATTTGTGACCAATAAAGCTGTGAAAAGTGTGGCGGCATTTGTATTCAGCCCCCCGGAGTCAATACTTTGTAGGACCCCCTTTGACTGCAATTCCAGCTGCAAGTCTTTTTGGGGATGTCTCTTTGCACATCTAGAGAGGACATTTCTGCCCGTTCTTCTTTGCAGAATCGCTCGAGCTCTGTCAGATTGGATGGAGAGTGTCTGGGAACAGCAATTTTCAGGTCTGGCCACAGATTCTCCATTGGATTTGGGTCTGGACTGTGACTGGGCCATTCTAACGCATGAAGATGCTTTGATCTGAACCATTCCATTGTATCTCTGGCTGGATGTTTCGGGTCATTGTCCTGCTGGAAGGGGAACCTCCGCTCCAGTCTCAAGTCTTTTGCAGACTCTCACAGGTTTTCTTCTAAGATTTCCCTGTATTTGGCTCCATCCATCTTCCCATCAACTCTGACCAGCTTCCCTGTCCCTGCTGAAGAAAAGCATCCCCCCCACATGATGCTGCCACCACCATGCTTCACGGTGGGGATGGTGTGTTCAGGGTGATGTGCAGTGATAGTTTTCCACCACACATACCGTTTTGCTTTTGGGCCAAAAAGTTAAATTTTGGTCTCCTCTGACCAGAGCCCCTTCTTCCACATGTTTGCTGTGTCCCCCACATGGCTTCTCGCAAACTGCAAACAGGACTTCTTATGGCTTTCTTCCAACAATGGCTTTCTTCTTGCCACTCTTCCATAAAGGCCAGATTTGTGGAGTGCACGACTAATAGTTGTCCTGAGGACAGATTCTCCCACCTGAGCTGTGGATCTCTGCAGCTCCTCCACAGTTCCCATGGGCCTCTTGGCTGCTTCTCTGATGAATGCTCTCCTTGCCCGACCTGTCAGTTTAGGTGGACGGCCATGTCTTGGTAGGTTTGCAGTTGTGCCGTACTCTTTCCATTTTCAGATGATGGATTGAACAGTGCTCCGTGAGATGTTCAAAGCTTGGGATATTTTTTTTATAACCTAACCCTGCTTTAAACTTCTCCACAACTTTATCCCTGACCTGTCTGGTGTGTTCCTTGGCCTTCATGATGCTGTTTGTTCACTAATGTTCTCTTACAAACCTCTGAGGGCTTCACAGAACGGCTGGATATATCCTGAGATTAAACTACACACAGGAGGACTCTATTTACTAATTAGGTGACTTCTGAAGGCAATTGGTTCCACTAGATTTTAGTTTGGGGTATCAGAGTAAAGGGGGCTGAATACAAATACAAGTAAACATCTGAAAAGTGTGGCGTGCAAAAAATGTTGAAAACCATTTCTCATTTTCCTTCCACTTCACAATTATGGGCCACTTTGTGTCGGTCTATCACATCAAATCCCAATAAAATACATTGTAACATGACAACATGGGAGGGGGGGGAATACATTGTAACATGACAACATGGGAGGGGGGATACATTGTAACATGACAACATGGGAGGGGGGGAATACATTATAACATGACAACATGGGAGGGGGGGATACATTGTAACATGACAACATGGGAGGGGGGATACATTGTAACATGACAACATGGGAGGGGGGGAATACATGACAACATGGGAGGGGGTGATACATTGTAACATGACAACATGGGAGGGGGGGAATACTTTGTAACATGACATCTTGGGAGGGGGGAATACATTGTAACATGACAACACGGGGGACATTTCAGGGGGAGGAAGACTTTTTCAAGGTACTGTAAACAATGCCTCTAAGTGGCCATACAATGCTCAAATTGGGTTGGCTCAGCTGAAGGTCAAGCAGTGGGATTGAGTTACTAAAGGCAAACAGACTGTGCACTTTGCAAGTACAATTGCTCCAGAGCTTAATAAATGTGGACTTCCATCCTCCAATCGCGTGCAAGCAAAAATGCTGTTTTTATTTTCCTTCTTTGTATTTTTTTGTAAAGTGAAGCTTTGCCTCATTTACTGAGCTGTAGCAGCTGCACTTGCAAAGTGCACAGCCTGTTTGCCTTTAGTAAGTCAACCCCCTGTGTGTAGCTCTACCAGCACCACCCAGATCAATAATAGACAATCAATCGACTTTTGTCAAAGGAGCCTGCTGGAAAATTGTCAGCTGAATAGGCGGGATATGTCTGTCTGTCTGTACTGTCAGCGTAGGTGGCGGAAAATGAACAAAATCTATACATGTATGGCCAGCTTTATTAATGTCATTCCACTCTTCACACCTATGGCACAGACAGCAATCCTCAAACATTTCAATCCCATGTATGTATTACCTGTGTTGTCATGTCAAGGCTCTTGAAGTATCCCTGTGTCTAAACTGCCACCATGAGAAGAGGCCACCAATCATTGCCTTCACAGCGGTACCATTTGTTGGTAAAGAAGGTACAAAATGTATTGTGGCAAATAAAAAAAATGATTGTACCTCTGAAAAATGTCAAGTTTTGTAAGTTGTATTAAAGTGATCAATAAAGCCATCCCAAATTGTATTTATACAGGGCGAGAGAGTCTGATCTGCTGTAGGTGTCCCCCGCACTGCCTGGGTCAGAGGAACAGGAAGTGACGTGTCAGTGGAACAGGAAGTGAGAGAAATTTCCCATTACAGATTAGATTGTAAACACCTGACAGATGTTCTAACCCACGGGTGTCAAACTGACGGCCCTCCGGCTGTTGTCAAACTACAAGTCCCATGAGGCATTGCAAGATTGACAGGTAAAAGCGAGACTCCCAAAGGCAGAGGCATGATGGGACTTGTAGTTTCACAACAGCTGGAGGGCCGCCAGTTTGACACCCCTGAGTCGTGTCTTTCACACTTCATCCAAAATTATATACACACACACATACATACACAGTATATATATATACACACACACACATGTACACACACAGTATGTATATAGATATATATATATATATATATATACATACATACTATATATATATATACACATACACACACATACATACACACACAGTATATATATATACACACACACACACATGTACACACACACAGTATATATATATATATATACACACACACACACACACATGTACACACACACAGTATATATACACACACACACATGTACACACACACAGTATATATATATAATTTTTTTCCAGTATATTGGTTCTGTCAAAAGCAGGTAAAGTTCCCGATATACTTCCAGAGTCTGCACAGGCATTACAAAACAAGATGGACAATACAAGCCGCTTGTCTTTTTTGCCTTCATCCACAACCCGAATTTTCGTGGAATGACATTTTTTATACCAAAACCAAACTGTTCATCTGACGATGTGTAGAGCTATCAGGAATTTTGCCCTAAAAAAAAAAACAAACAAAACAAAAAAAAAAAAAGGCGGAAACTATTTATACAAATAAAATGCAAAAACTGGATTTTTTTGCAGCTTTCCCGGCCGCGTCGGAGTCGGTAACTTTTTACGTTTTCAGTCGTGTTTTGGATTTAGTCGAATTACTTAACAGGATATATATATATATATAATTTTTTTTCCTTTGGCTATGAGTGCTGCGTGTACGCTTTTCCATATAGAAATACATATATTATTTATTTTACACACTTGCCCCCTCCCCCCCCCCCCCCTTCCTCTCCCCGCACACACATTTCCGAAAAGACGTGTAAACAAGAGAAATTTGCAAGACAGTGCAATGTTGATTAATTATTTTTCTTTTTTTTCTTTTTTTTTTTTTTGTTGGAATATACTATATTATATTGACTTTTAAGAATTATTATAAACTTGTGTTTTGTGATGGAGATGTTTTAATATTTGGGTTGGTGGGTGGGAGAGAAGCGAGCGGGGGTGTCCGTGTTGGCACGGTAAGGCCGTGGCGATCTTCTGCTTGGCAGACGGTGGGTTATAAACTGACCGGGTTAGATTTTAGGAATAATTGCAATTCAATCAGCCTAAATAAAACACAAAACTGCTGCTAACCTGCCTCCAGCTTCTTCTTTATGTCACTTTTTTTTGGGGGGGTTTGTTTTAAAGATCCTGTCCTATCGAAAGTGGTATTTTAGTTCTAGGTAAAGCTGGAGGACTAAGGCAGGCCATAGACGGTTCGTTTATCGGCCGAATTTTCGGCCGAAAAACGAAAAATCGATCGTTCTGTTGCCACCAATGCTTACGAAAATCAGCCGTTTTTCGTAAATTTTCCAGCATGACCGCTAAAAAAAATGAGGAGGAACCGCGAAAATCGGCCGATGACATTGCTCCACTAACAGTGCGAATATCAGCCGATTATTCTTTCGGACAAAAATTCGGCCAAAAATATGGCCTGCATTAGTCAGTCTCTAGCGGCTTCTATGTCTTGGTGCACCAAAAGTGAGATCTTCCATCCGTAATTCCCAACTCTGCTCCTGTGCACCTGGGAGTCTGGGGGGTGTCTCTACCCATCTGTGTGTTACATGATCCATTAGATAAGAAAATAAAGACCCCCCATAATGGGTGTATAGTCCCGGGGACTCAGTGCAGGGATGGTGAGAACCCCTCATAATGTGTACAGACCCAGGAACTCAGCACAGTGATGGTGGGAACCCCTGATAATGGGCACAGCTGGTGTACAGACCTGGGGACTCAGTGCAGGGATGCTGGGAACCCCTTATAATGTGTACAGACCCAGGAACTCAGCACAGTGATGGTGGGAACCCCTGATGGGCACAGCGGGTGTATAGTCCTGGGGACTCAGTGCAGGGATGCTGGGAACCCCTCATAATGTGTACAGACCCAGGAACTCAGCACAGTGATGGTGGGAACCCCTGATGGGCACAGCGGGTGTATAGTCCTGGGGACTCAGTGCAGGGATGCTGGGAACCCCTCATAATGTGTACAGACCCAGGAACTCAGCACAGTGATGGTGGGAACCCCTCATAATGGGCACAACAGGTGTACAGATCCAGGAACTCAGCACAGTGATGGTGGGAACCCCTCATAATGAGCACAATGGGTGTACAGACCCAGGAACTCAGCACAGGGATGGTGGGAACCCCTCATAATGGGCACAGCGGGTGTACAGACCCGGGGACTCAGCACAGGGATGGTGGGAACCCCTCATATTGTGTACAGACTCGGGGACTCAGCACAGGGATGGTGGGAACCCCTCATAATGGGCACAGCGGGTGTACAGACCCGGGAACTCAGCACAGGGATGGTGGGAATCCCTCATAATGGGCACAGTGGGTGTACAGACCCGGGAACTCAGCACAGGGATGGTGGGAACCCCTCAGAATGGGCACAAAGGGTGTACAGACCTGGGAACTGCAGAGATCTCCCCAGTACAGTAGTGCCTTCCAGTATGCAGCACGTTGGCGCACATAGGATACAATTGTTTCTCCATGTATCTTGGTGGTGACTGGCATTCACCTAGGAGAGGAAACACTGTAGATGTGAACGAACCTCCGCGTGTCAGAAGGCACAAAGGGCTCTCTACTGACAAAGTAACTAACAGGCTGAAGCCCCCATTGAATGTCATAGAATGATGGGGGGCAGCCAAGGACGGCCTTCCCTAAATCTGCCCATACATGGATCACAATATGGCCGCTTCAGCAGGAGCCAGTCACATGGTGATCCATCTATGGCCATTTCTGTTCATAAAAAGTTGAGATCAATTGACTTCTCATGAACTGGCTTGTTGGTAAATTTGCACTTTGATCAGCCAATCAGCTGCAGAGCGAGTGTCTTCTGACAGCATACAATGACACCATGGGGTGGATGACATGTACATCAAATGGGTGGAGGGGGGAATGGAAGCGGTTTTTTTTTTTATTTGGCAGGTTGCCTGAATAAAAAAATCTGAATCGTGTATGACCAGCTTTAATTAATTTGTTGCCTGATTACCATCAATAGGTTTAGGTCCAGAACACGCATGAACATACACGTCAAGATTTCCAATACCTGTTCCAGGTCATTGCCTTGGGAAGCATTGAAACCAATGCATTAGCATGGAGGCCAGACAACTAGCATCTTCAATGGCTGCGCCTAAGAATCTTTCATGACCGGTTTTCTTTAGGGATTAAAATGATTGCAGCCGCCAAGCCCTACAAGAAGCTCTGACAAGGAACAGGATCCCGGGACCTCAGGTGAACGTATCGGAGAGTCCAGTGAACCTCAAGCCAAGTCGTCCCTGATTGGATCATTAACTACAGAAGGAAAAACCTGCCCTGCGTAGAGCGAGCACAGCGGACTGCTACCATGGGGCTACTACTGAACATTCTCCAGAAGAGGACCTCTGGTCCATCCCATGAACTTTCATTTGGCTCATCTGTCCATCGGTGGCCTCTCTTTCCAGATTCCATGTTACTAGATCCAACGTCGGGTACAATTCAGGCCCCTTCAACCACAAACTACCCTTTCATCTCTGCGCGGTCGGAGATTCTGCATGAAATCCACATTTATCATCAACTGCCCGCCTGGGAAAAATGCCCCATCAGTGGGAGTCAACCAGACCAGTAAAAAAAAAAATGGCTCCCACTGCATGGATAAACTGGAAAAAAATAAATATATATATATATAATTAAATTAATGAATATATATATAAATGAGATATATATAAATTCTATATAGAATTTATATATATCTATAAATGAATATATATATACAAATTAAATGAATAAATATATATATATATATATATATATATATATAAATAAATAAAAAGGATGGATATAAAATGAATCCACAGACTCAAGAAAAGATCAGGTGATCCAAAATCTCTGCAGAAACCAACGACGGCCTGGAAGTGATCTCAGAAGATCTGGTCCAGCAGTCAAGCTGGATCCCTTGGTGAAGGACCATTAAGAGTCCTCACTATTTATTGACGTTCAAAGGGCTGGCTGCTAAACTACTAAGTAATCAGAAAAAAAAAAAAATATTCTAAGTCCCACTTTTCACCCATCTGGGGTTTGAGTCATTTTAATTACTAAGTCTTGGCTGGTTGAGTGTTGATGTTCAAGGGGCTGGTTGCTGATCCCATACTTCATAGCCCAGCTCTGGTACGGGGGTTTAGTAGAAGGCACTGGGCCAGCAAAGAATTTTAAGTTGCAGGTTCAAATCCAGGATCCTTTGTTTAAATTGATGACAATATCTGTTTTTATTCCCTTAAGTAGGGCCGCAAGCACATCAGCTTTTGAGCAGAGGCGAGTAGCTCAGTGGATAAGAGTGTTGACCCAGGGCGCCGTAGACCCGAGTTCAAATCCACAGACGTGCTGTAGACCCCCCAGGGGTAGATCCATGAAAGCACTGCAGACCCCGAGGGCAAATGCTAAAGTGTGCTGTAGACTCCAAGGGCGATACTGTGAAAGCACTGTAGACTCGAGCTCAAATCCCTGAGTGAAAGCTTGGAGGCCATGGACAACCCACCAGTCTGCTCCAGTCCCAGGTCCCCACAGACCTGTAACATGTGTGGGCATCACATTAGGTTGTGGACACCCCCCTCCTTGGTCCACAGTCTGTGACATCACTGCAACATATATAAATACAATGGGCTGTCTTACCGGGGCAGCCCATTCAAAAAGCAGGGACTTAGGTTTTTATACATACCCCCCCCACCCAGGCACCGTACAGTACCTGAACCCTCTGATGGTGGGACAAGGTAGTGGGTCAGAAACATTTCCCACTACTCCACCTCACCATCAGGGAGCTCAGGCACTGCACAGCACCTGGAACAACACAAGGCTTCCCTCAGAGGGATTTGAACTCAGGTCTCCAGCAGACCAGTCAGAGCTCTTACCCTCCAAGCTACCGCCTGTGCTCACATATTCAGGTACTAATCCTTCTATTTCTGGAGTTTGAAGAAGACCCAAACTAAAAAAAAAAAAAAAGCCCCCTACAGGATCTGCCTATCTGCTGCCTATAAGGGGGAACACAAGATGGTCCTTGCTCATTCATCTCTCTGGCTGGGTCTGAGGCCACATTCACATCTCACACAGCAGGAACTTGCATTCCTGATCGCAATTTTCCCACGAATCACGCATTGGGTTGCACATTTACATTTTGGGAATGAGCTTTGCGCAACTTCTAAATGCACATCACGCAACAAGGCAAAAATCATGTTTGGGGTGCCATTAAGAGCATTGCCACCCAAAGGAGTTTTGCCGCGCTTTGGAATCATGGCGATTCCTCAGCTCCAAGTGTGATGGAAGCTTCTCCCCACCTCGGCAAAACAAATTCCAACCTGGCAACTCTAAAAAGAAAGAAAGAAAAAAAAAGAAAGAAAAAAAAGAAAGAAAAAAAAAAGAAAGAAAAAAGAAAGAAAAAAGAAAGAAAAAAAGAAAGAAAAAAGAAAGAAATATTAAACATGCCTGGCCTGTTAAACCAAAGCACAAGAGGGTGATTATACGCTGAAGGAGTTACTGAAGTAGTGGGGTCCACTCCAGTGATTTCCATCTTCCAAGAATTGGCCAGGTATGGTGTACACAATGGGGCTGATTTACTAAAGGCAAATAGTCTGTGCACTGCACGTGGAGTTGCTGTAGATAGGAAGGGAAGCTCTGCTGATTTCCATCATCCAATCATGTGCAAGCAAAAAATGTTTTTATTTTTACATTTTTCTTGGAAAGTGAAGCTTTGCCTCCTTTACTAAGCTCTGGAGCAACTGCACTTGCAAAGTGCACAGGATATTTGCCTTCAGTAGACAAACCCCAAGGAGTTTGAGGCCCAGCTCTATAAAACAAACCCTATAGCTGAAGAATCTCATCCTAAAACAAAAACCTTCTTTCTGGTCTGAGAAACTCTCAGCAGTAAGACATCGGCTAGAGCCGGGTGCTGGTTGGTGAAGTACGGTGTGGGGGGTTCGATTGGGGGGGGCTCCAGGGTTACAGCCAACTCACAAGTCCTGTTAGTGGACGGTGGGGGCGGTAAGCACTGACAGCCCACTGCTTCACACCACACAGGGCAGTGGACCAAAACAATCCCTTCCACTGTTACACCAACAGGCATTGGAGGCACTCTGAACCCATCCTGGAACACTTGGAACTTAGGAAAGGTGAAGGGCCAACTACCAAACCCAGCAAGTGATGCATGATGGGGCCAATGGTTTTCCTAAAAGCACAGATCTGCAAATATGCGCAGCTCTGCAGGAGCATTTTTAACCCCTCGCCCTCCTGAGGATTTACCCCCCTCCTTTCTCTTCCTGACCCGGCCATTTTTTTGCAATACAGCGCTGCATTAACTTGCGCGGTCATGCAACGCTGCACCCGAATTAAACCTTCCGTCCTTTTTTTTTTTTCCACAAATTGAGCTTTTTTTCGGTGGTATTTCGACTTTTATTTTTTGCTCTATAAAAAAAAAAAAAAATACAATTTTGAGAAAAAAAAAAAAAAATCAATATTTGACTTTTTGCTATTAAACATGTCCAATAAAAAAAAAATTAAAAAAATAAAATGTCATAAATTTACACCAAATTATATTCTGCTCCATGTCCCTTCTAAACAAAAAAAAAAAAAAAATCCAATACATGTAAATTAATTGGTTTACGTGAAAGTTATAGCGTTTACAAATGGCGGTATAGATAATGGGAATTTTTTTTTTTCATTTTTACTAGTAATGGCGGTGATCAGCGACTTTTAGCGGGACTGCAGTGGGCATTCTGACATTGGGGGGGAACTGACTTGGTGTCACTGACATCCCAGTGACACCAATACAGTGATCAGTGCTAAAAAAAACAAGCACTGACACTTTACTAATGACACTGGGGAGGAAGGGGTTAACATAAGGGGTGATCAGATCAAAGGGTTAACTGTGTGCTGGGAGTGTTTTACTGGGGGGGGGGGTGCGCTTCACTTTAATCACACTGCTCTGGATGTCTGTGCTGTGTACGGCCATCCACAGCAGTGTGCCCGAGGTGACAGGGAGGAGGAATGTTCGTTCGTAAACAAAACAGTCCTCCTCTCCATCGGAGATCCTCGGAAATCAACAGGCACAGGTGAGTAATTACCAGCCAAGGCCCGATGATTGGCGGCCGCAAATGGCGGCGCGGGTAGGGCTCACACGCGCCCCCTACCCGGAAATGCAACCAGCATTTTCAGAAGGAGACCTCAGCAATGACAACCTGTTTATCTTTGTTTAGACAAAAGTACACAGTATGATCTTGTGGCTTTTAAGGCCATACATGGGTCGAAATTCGACTGATTTTCTGTTCCGAAAATCGGACCTAAGAATAATCGGCCAATTTTTGCTCTGTTAGGAGGGGTCAATTGCACCAGCCGATTTTCATAGTTCATCCCCTTTTCAGTGATCGGGCATGTGGGAAAATTCGTGAAAAACGACTGATTTTCGACTCAATGGTCAAATCATACGATCGTTTTTCCGAAAAGAATATGCGCCATGAGCCGTGACCTGGAAGGAACAGAAGTTTCGCCTGTTATATGGGGTGAAATTTATGACTCGGTTGGCCAATTTTCTAAACCACTGATGGCACCATCGGATTACCGAGCGAACGTTTTAGATTTTCGTTCGGATTTCGACCCATGCGTGGCCTGCATTAGGCTTCATTCACACGGGTGCTGAGGGCCAAACATTGTGAATGAGCCGTCTGTTTATGCGACTTGTCACTGAATGGGGATGTGGCCACTGTACCGACACAGCCGCACGTTCTGATTTGACAGGCATGTGTGTGAGTGGCCCCGACAGACCGTGTGCGTTCAGGGGCCCACCCACAGTGCGGCTGCATCCCCGTTCAGTAACAGGCTGTAAACCGGCGACTCGTTCCCACGCTGTACGGGCCTCAGCGCCCCTGTGAACAGAGCTGGAGCGGTCCGCCTCTCACCGGTCACCTTGCGCTCCTCTCTCTCCGTATCAGGGCAATAAAACTGCGTGCAAAAGAACGACAGACAACAAGAAGTACAAAAACAGAAAAAAATCTTTAATTTGACCAAGATGATTGACAAAAAAAAACAAAACAAAAACGAAAAAAAAAAAAAAAATAACCAAACGTATAGCTCTGTGCTTGGCACGGTATACCCCATGAGGTGGCGGCTTTGTGCATACTTTCAGAAAGTCACAGCTGAGCAAATGGAAGATAAAGGTTTGAGCTCTCTCTCAGCCCCGCTACATTTCACGCATACAGTCCCCCCCCCCACTTCACGGCCCCCATCCCCACCCCCACCCCCCAAGAGCGCAGACCTGACCCGCAGCTACAGACACCAGGGTTCAGCTTTCCGGACCAGGAACCACTAAGGTGTCTGTCTTCTGGACTCCACCCCCCCCCCTCCCCCACCCAACCCCTAGTGCATGAGAGCCCGGCATGGCCAGCCCCTCGCAGTTCTATGGCATGTCTTCCAGGCCAAAATTAGTGCAAGAATACATTATTATTTCTATTAAAACAGAAAAAAAAAATAAAGCTGTCACCCCCATCGTCTCTCTTCTTTGTAACTTTGGAATGTGCCTTGGATGTCACCTGCGCCACCTAGACCTGGCGTGCAAACCACAGTGTCATCTCCCACCCCAGTGCAAGATTCATGACCCCCCCCCCAAGCAACTGATTTCCACCCTCCCCCCCCCACCCAGAAATGTACGTCAACAACATTTTAGTCATCAGTGAATGTAAAGCTCAGATTTTTTCTTTTTTGTTAGTTTTGGCTGTAGCAGAAAAAAAGGTTTCGTTTTTTGTCACGGTCCCCATTGGGAAGACTCACCCCTCTATTTTTCGGGGGTCATTCCACTTCTCGATGATATTTAAAGAGGATTCCCGTCCATTTGTAGAGATTTCCTCTCGCTTCCTGTTGCATCTCTGGAACAGGAAGTGACGGCAAAAGAAAAAAAAATTGAGTTTTTAACCCTTCTCTACTCCATCCAAAACTAAATAAAAGTTACAGCGATACTTAAAACGTTAAACAGAGCTCGTTACTTTTTTTTCTATATACTTGGACTGACAGGTTTTCCTTCTGGCGCTGTTCATTATTCGTCATATTTGAACATTTGGGCAGAAATATTGGAAACAAAGAGACATTTTTGGGCCTACCTAACCATAAAAAAGTACCATAGCTTATTTTTTTTTGCTACCAAAAGCAGCAAGGAAGCCTAAAAGAGTGAAATTCAGAGACCCTTTGGGGTGGATTTACGAACGGCAAATAGACTGTGCACTTTGCAGGTGCAGCTGCACTCATTTTCCTTCGCAAATGTAGTAAAGCTTCACTTTGTAATGAATACCCAATTGGGAAAATGTTAAAAAAAAAAAAAAAAAAAGCATTTTTGCTTGTACATGATTGGATGATGGAAATCAGCAGAGCTCAGAGGAAAATGACTACAACTGCACTTGCAAAGTACACAGTTTATTTACCTTTAGTAAATCCTCCCCATTATGACTCCATGCTGCTCCACTTTCAATGAGGCTGCTCTGGCAGATGACCACCAGCTACACCGATTGGCTCGTAGGCATTGGGACAGGACTACTACAACTGTCCAGTGACACCAAGACTTGTGCATCTGTGGATTTTCTAGAGCTTTACTACATTCGCTAAGCTCAGAGGAAAATGACTGCAACTGCACTTGCAAAGTACACAGTCTATTTACCTTTAGTAAATCCACCCCGTTATGACTCCATGCTGCTCCACTTTCACTGAGGCTGCTCTGGCAGGAAGGTCACATGACCACCAGCTACACCGATTGGCTCCTCGGCATTGGGACAGGACTACTACAACTGTCCAGCGACACCAAGACTCCACGCATCTGTGGCTTTTCTTGATGCTGCGTCAGTTTTCTCCCACCACCCCAAAATAGATAGGTTGTCATCAGATTGTAGTGTTTGTAAGATGCCGAAAGGGAGATTAGAGTGTCAGCTTCTCGGGGGCAGCGACTATGAACTGCAAGTCTAATGGGGGAAAGAGCCCTCTGATTTCATAGCCTACACCGGAAGGAGGAGAAGGAAATGCTTTTGAGATCCGGGGTATCAGACACTCACAGAAGAGGCCCAGTATCCTCCTCCCGCTTCTAACAGGTTGCCTCTAGAAACAGTGAAAAGGCACGGGATAGACGTCATATAGCAATTCAAGAACAGGTTGTCATCAGCCCGGCTGGCCTGGAAAACAAAGGGTATGGGAACCCGGAGAGCAAAAATTGCTGCCCATGAAAAAAGGACATAGGCTGCCTCCATAGAAAACGATCGTATTTTCTATAGAACAGATTTAAAGCCTCCTCTGAACAAAACTGGACAAGTTCCGCCTGCACAGATCTATGGGAAACGGGATGAAGAAGCCTTCTGGCCTCCGAAATCAGCATTCGTGTTTCATCCAACCCTGAGTAGAATGGCGACAGGAAATCTGAACCCAAAGGCCAACTTCGGGCAGAACAAGAACCCGCTCCCACCCATCTCTCACCGATTGCTGGAACAAGGAAAAAAAAGAAACCCTAACTTCGTGGTCACATGACGCTCTAGGCCCAAGCCTTCTCGCCTTTACTGTTTACATCTGGCGAGGATACTTCTTTAGGTGTCCATGTCCCTTCCTGTGTGAATCGGACACTTCGTATTGGCTGTCCAGTGCAGGGGGTCCTCTCGGGATACAAGAGAGCTGGCATCATTGTGAGGGGACGGTCGGTGCTGGACTAGCGGTTCCTACATCTGGAATCAGCACCGGCGAGGGTCCCGGATGGTAAACTTGGGTGACTAAATCTTCTTTCACAAGGTAAGAAAACTGAAAGGCGTAAGCTGGGTAAGAGGGGTGAATTTTTTTTACAGAATGGCAGCAAAGGGGGGAAAAAAACTAAAAAACTTGTGTTTGTGACATTGACTTTGGGGGTCTATAACCCTTTGTGCTGGAAGAAATCTCTCTTTAAAGGGGTCAATAAAGTTCACTTGGGGGGATCCACCATCCCCCACCTATCTATCTGATGCTGACATTACATACAAAATAAATACAAAAGGTAAGTGTTCTTTCTTACTTACCTAAAGCCGCTGTCATGCGACGCTCTAGTCCCAAGTCCTTCCTCTTCTCTTTACAGAAGACTGGGTCCTTCTTCAGGAGTCCACATCACTGCCTGCAAAATGTGGACATTTCCAATTGGCTATCCAGGAACAGAGGTTCTCTCTGGATCCAGAAGAGGACTCTGCAGCAGTGATGTCCGCTTGAGGGGACTGGCCAGTGTACTGCCAATGTCCCCCCAATGGTGCCAGCAAGGGACCCGGACAGCAGACGGGGATGGGGCCAACCTCCCCACATGTGGAAATGGTGTCAGCAAGGGACCTGGACAGCAGAACGGATTAGCGCTGACCCCCCTCACGTCAAAATTGCGCCAGCAGGGGACCCGGACAGTAGACCCCCCCCTCATGTGGAAATGGCGCCAGCAAGGGACCCGGACAGTGGACTGGATTAGCGCCGACCCCCTCTCATGTGGAAATGGCGCCAGCAAGGGACCCGGACAGTGGACTGGATTAGCGCCGACCCCCTCTCATGTGGAAATGGCGCCAGCAAGGGACCCAGACAGCAGAATGGATTAGCGCCGACCCCCTCTCGTGTGAAAATGGCACCAGCAAGGGACCCGGACAGTGGACTGGATTAGCGTCGACCCCCTCTCATGTGAAAATGGTGCCAGCAAGGGACCCGGACAGTAGACCTCCCTCTCATGTGGAAATGGCACCAGCAAGGGACTTGGACAGTAGACTGGATTAGCGCCGAACCCCCCACATGTGGAAATGGACTAGACAGCAGACTTAGGAGATGAAGTAATGAAAAGAATATGGAGTAGAATGGGTTGGGTGGCAGCGAGATCATTACTTACCTGGTGTAGTTTACAACCTCTATCACCTTTACACTGCTTTGTTCCTGCTGGGAGACTTCCCCTCACTTCCTGTCCCGGTAATCCCCCCGCAAAAGCACAAAAATCAGAAATACCTAACAAAAGTTCTAGTCCTTCCTCCACTCAATCCACATCTAAAAAATATTGTTTTGGCTGGAGTTGCACATAAATATCTCGGTGAAGACACGGCGACAAGATTGGAGGTTTTCTTGTCTGTTTATTGGTTAGCTTATATAGGCAGGGAAAAAAAAGTGCGCAAATTCTTAGGAATCATTATTAAAGTGCTTTGATCTATGTGCAACCACCAACCATGTGCAAAGATCGGGGAGCGCAATGTGCGCTCCGTTATAAAAGTCTGCAAACTCGCAGAAAGAAAAAGATCGGTGAGCCAATTAGATTCCAGCTGCCACCTCTTTAGTGCAGATGTGGAACTTAAAGGAAGAGACCTGATTGGCTGATGCCGGATCTGTCTGCATGGGGGACGCACAGGTGTTCCGTGCATTCCCATGTAGGCAGCCCCATTCATGTGAACGGAGACTGGCACTCGCATGGCTGACTGCCTGCACGGGGACGCACATTTGGGCAAACGCATCTCTTACATAGGTGTACGCTATAGCAGGGGTGTCAGAACTGGCGGCCCTCCAGCTGTTGCCAAACTACAAGTCCCATCATGCCTCTGCCTTTGGGAGTCATGCTTGTAACTGTCAGTCTTGCAATGCCTCATGGGACTTGTAGTCAGGGCCACCAGCTTGATACCCGTGCCCTATAGTACTCCCGTGTGAACGAGGCCCGATTTCCTGTCCCACGGGCCCGGTGTGGTTAGAGTCACTACAATTTACAGGCATTAATCAGGGCAGGTGGCTGGGTTTAGGCCAACATTACCCTTCTGGCAGGACTGTGTCAGTCAAAAGGCTCCCAGCTAGCAGGCGGCAGCAGATCTGATGCAGGTGAATCACTGACTGTTTATTTTCAGCACACTGCACCACCTACCGGCCAATTAGAGGTACTACATACTGGGAATTTTCTGGGTCTGGAAATTATTCAGGGGTGGCTACACAGGACAAAAAAGGACAATGTGTGTTCTCAGGGTCCAATCAAAAGTTATAAGTGTGATCTCCAGCCTTCCTTCAGTCTTGTACAGGCTTTCACTGCACACTGCGAGCTTCTCCCAGTGTGCATTAGAAACTGCAAGTCAAATATAGCCTGCCTCATTGCCTGGCTGGAGGACAGTCTAAGACAGGGGTGAACAACCTGTGGCCCTCTGATGTGGCCCTCGACCTCAAACTGAATGCAGTTGTTTTGTTGCACTTTCCACATCTACAAGATAGAAGTCTATGGCAAGGCGCAGTTAACCTGCAGCTGCAATGGGCTGTACCCACGGTGCGGACAAACCGCAGCACACCAGTGTGAAAGCAGCCTTATAGGGGGCTCAGGACAATAAGGGCTCATTTATATTTGTGATTGGGGGGGGCGGTGTTTTTTTCCCACACTCCCTAACCACTGTTGTAACGTCAGGTGCCCCTGCTCCATGCTCCAGGGGGCCCTTGCAGCCTCCCTGTCACATTCTGTTTTATACTTGGACAGGAGGGATGGTGGCGGGGGGGGCAGCCTATACAGGAACTGATCCTTTCCATTTTATATTTGTGATTGGGGATGGAGGTGGTTTTTACCACACTCCCTAACCACTGGGTGTAGCATCAGGTGACCCTGCTCCAGGGGGCCCGTGCAGCCTCCCTGTCACATTCCGTTTTATACTTGGACAGGAGGGATGGCGGGGGGGGGGGGGGGGGGGGGCAGCCTATACAGGAACCGATCCTCTCCATTTTATATTTGTAATTGGGGGGGTTGATTTATATTTGTGATTGGGTGGGGTGGTTTTTACCACTCTCCCTAACCACTGGTGTAGTGTCAGGCGACCCTGCTCCATGCTCCAGGGGGCCCATGCAGCCTCCCTGTCACATTCTGTTTTATTCTTGGACAGGAGGAGTGGCGGGGGGGGGGCAGCCTATGCAGGAACCAATCCTCTCCATTTTCCTCCTGACACCGCTGAAATCCGGCTTCTCCTCTCCCTCCCGCCAGCATTCAGCGGCTGCACAAGGAAAATATTCAATATGTTATTCAAAAACAAAAATTTTGGAATTCTAAACCATTTAATTTCACTGTGGCCCGTGACTGGCTACCAAATCACTCAGGTGGCCCTTGCTCCTCAAAAGGTTGAGCCCCCCCTCCAGGTCTAAGACCAATTGCGCCCCAGCCTGTCCTGACCCGCCCCTTTCATTCATTGGATTTCAGTTCCTTCCGTCACGGAGGCTCAGCATCAAATGTGGGCGTTACCTAGGACGGTATGCATGTTCATATAGGCCGGGAAATCCCACTCCTCTAGACTTACATCCGCACAGTAAGGCATTTCAATATCTGTATAACTCCGCCCAAACACAAAACCCGGCCCACTGCTTGCCGCGGCAGGATACTGTGAAGTTTTCACAAAGCCATGCACAGCACCCTGCTGGCCCTTCCCAGCAACCATGATCTGTCTGCTCTGCACAGAGAAGCACAGAGACCCAGTAAAAGACATCACTGCAAGTTTTTGAGGAGAGAAAGTAGGAACCAGAGAATTCAGCTTTAACAGATAGAATCGTATATAACATGAATTTTCTGAAAGTTGTTAAAGCATCCTAAATTTGTAAAAGACGGAAATGAAAAATGCAGAAGAAAAAGAAGATGCAAGCAAACTGCACGTGAAACACCAGAAACCATGTGCATTAAAGCACAATAAAAAAAATTAATCAGAACCGTGCGCCTCCTTGGAAAAGTACATTTCATGATGTCATCGGTGCCGGAGGAAGGGCCCAGACTGCAAAGGGCGGGTCTAATAAGGCAACTAGCAAAAAACAGCAACCCAAAGCAAGGAGGTGAGAGATGATTGGCTGCTCGGGGGGGGGGGGGGGGGGGTTCCTGCAGTCTACAACTCATCTCTGAGCGACTTTTTACAAGGATGATCCAGGTTATGGAGACTAGAGACAGCGGTCTGACCTGCAGACACCGCCCTCTGCCAACACACACTCCCAATTCTTCACCCAATATTCAACAGACCAGATCCGTCCTAAAAACGCAAAGCCGTAAAGAGAGGACTGTGCCATCGATTGCCTTCTCCCTGGACAGGGCACAAACCCCGAGCGGGTTCACCTCGACCGCGATTTTCAGAAACAATCGAATCTGATGGGTCAGTTGGAATCTACCTGTCTGCATTGAGGTGCGATGGGTGCTGCCAATTGGAATGAAGCTGGATAGTTTCGCCTTCCTGGAAATAGCAAATAGCATCACTGGACCAAGTGCCTGAGATGATGAAAAAAACCAAATACAAAACAAACAAGAAAAAAAAAACAAATACAAAAAAGAAAAAAAAAAAAAAAACAAATACAAAAACAAAAAATACAAAAACAAAAAAAAAATACAAAAAAAAAAAAAACAACAAAAAAAAAAAAAAAACAACTTTTGGTCTGGCCTGACTTGCTATTTGCCATATTGTTTTTATTTCCAGTTCCCCGTCTAAAAATCAGGTTCACACTGTGGACTATGTGCTGCTGTTAGTGCAGCCCATTCATTGGGGACTCCGGGGGGAGATCCCGGATCCTTTTATAAAATCACGCCATGATAAACAGCACCATGTGGCTTCACGCGTGTGAAAATGAAGGCATTTTGCTGATGTGTGGAATCAATGGCATCCCCACGCATTTTCTAAAAAGGGTCACGTGTTGCCTACGGGTACGGAGCGTGTGCAATTTTGCGAGCATTCCCAACACACACAAGTGTGAACCGAGGCGAACTGTGCATTGCAAGCAACCCTATAGAAGATATCAGGGCAAGGGTTCAGGGAAAACACTGCTAATATGGGAAGAAAAGGGGGTGTTGAGAAAATGCACACAGTACAGGCAGCCGTCCTGCACAGAGACCAAGAAGGAGCCAAACAAACTCTCGGACGGTGGTGTCACGCAAATTACCTATCTAGACTCATCAGACCTCAGAACCAGTGACATCATAGGATCAGGCCTGCCAGCTCCCTCAGAGCCAGTGACATCACAGGGTCAGGACCTAGCTCCGTTAAAACCAATGACATCACAGGGTCAGGACCTAGCTCCGTAAAACCAATGACATCACAGGGTCAGGACCTAGCTCCGTAAAACCAATGACATCACAGGGTCAGGACCTAGCTCCGTTAAAACCAGTGACATCACAGGGTCAGGACCTAGCTCCGTAAAAACCAATGACATCACAGGGTCAGGACCTAGCTCCGTTAAAACCAGTGACATCACAGGGTCAGGACCTAGCTCCGTTAAAACCAATGACATCACAGGGTCAGGACCTAGCTCCGTAAAACCAATGACATCACAGGGTCAGGACCTAGCTCCGTTAAAACCAGTGACATCACAGGGTCAGGACCTAGCTCCGTAAAAACCAATGACATCACAGGGTCAGGACCTAGCTCCGTTAAAACCAGTGACATCACAGGGTCAGGACCTAGCTCCGTTAAAACCAGTGACATCACTGAGCTACTCAACCAGCGGCATCACCAAACTCCAGTATAAAGTGTCACCCCACCACCAACCCACCAGTTTCAAAACAAATGTTTATACAAAAAGCTGCCTGAGGTTATTGCTCCTTGCCTGGCCTTCTTTAGAGCAGCTTCTCTCAAACTTTTTACTCCAGAGGACAGGTCTGAGGGAACCCCTGCTAAAATGATATCATCGGGGTCAGTGGGAAGAATGCCCCCCCACTTACAGACAAGCTAAAGACCGTCATTGGTGTCATGCCACCGGTTTTACTAAATGACTTTGGACCCGAAATTATGCAGGCACCAACAGATGGAGGTCAATCAGGTATGGGTCAAGGAGCCCTGAGCACCTTCTGGAGGAACCCCTGAGCACCTTCTGGAGGAACCCCTGAGCACCTTCTGGAGGAACCCCTGAGCACCTTCTGGAGGAACCCCTGAGCACCTTCTGGAGGAACCCCGAGCACCTTCTGGAGGAACCCCGAGCACCTTCTGGAGGAACCCCGAGCACCTTCTGGAGGAACCCCGAGCACCTTCTGGAGGAACCCCGAGCACCTTCTGGAGGAACCCCTGAGCACCTTCTGGAGAAACCCTGACAACCTTATGGTTGAGAACAGTTGCTTAACAGTGTATTTAAAGCCAAAGTAAAGGGTATGTAAAGCCCTGTCAGGTTATAATTTTTCCTGTCTGTGGCCCCATCTGGGAGCTTTGCCTTCACTTCCTGTCCCAGAGATGCAACAGAAAGTAAAAGGAGATCTCTCCAAGGAGAATGGAAATATCCGGAGACAGGTATCTCCCATTGGAAGCTTTCCCCAACAATAAAATTGTGGATTTCCTATTTCTTTCTGTACAGGAAACCATGATGATTGACTAAAACCGGAGCACGCAGCTGTGCAAAGTAACCAATCAGCTTCCAGGTTTTATTACCAATGCTAAGCCAAGGTACACACACGTGTGTGCTGAAATCGCTCCGTTTCGCATTGTGATTTTAAATACACGTCTCTGTGTGAATGTAACTGCAGAGTCAATGCGATGGCCGGTGCGATTTCAGTGGAAAGGCGATTTCAGCAGAGGGGCGAATTCAGCGGAGGTGTGATTTTGGCTCCTCTCTCTCAGTTCCGTGTCAATACACAAAACAGCCTACGAATTGAAAGACGGACTGCTTCAATCTCGCACGGAACCCTTTTTGAACATGCACACAACACGCTCTGCGATTGGCTCTCATATATGTGCACCAACACCATGGGAACAGATGTAATCTGGACGGTTGTGCGATTCGGCGCGCATGGAAACACAAGTGAAGTCACCTATGTGTGAGCCTTGTCTTTACTGAACAAGCTGAAGTTAGGATTGGTTACTATGCATCAGATTCTGAGCGCTCCGGTTTCAGTAAATCTCCCTCAATGGTTATTGGGATGAACAGAGAGGGCGATTGTCCACAACAGGAGACAGAGACATCAATAATAACCTGACGGGGGTTCTAACACCCCATCACTCCATCCAAAATAATAAAAAAAACTATTGGCTTGTCACCGAAGCTCCAATTCCTTGATGTGCAGCTTGTCCCACCCTCCGCAGGAGACATACCTCGTGGCTTACACATCAAAAACACTTTGAAATCTAGAATTCCAGAGGCATCCAGTTTTGGATCTATAAAACCCCTCCAGGCTTGTTCAGCAAAGCAGTGTTCTAATACCCACACAGCCAGGTCTGAGTGTTTTACAGTCAAATCAGGAAAAAAAAAAAAAAAAAGATCAAAGCTGATTGGCTGCAAAAGATCACTGCTGTACTGAATAAGCCCCCCTTGTGCCAAGAAGGTACACTTGTCATGTGGTCACCTAGGCTAGTGATGTCACAAGTGTGACATCATGGCTTCCGTTGTATGCCAGCAACAGGTATTCTTAAAAATTCACCCTTTGCTCCTGAATACTTATCCCCCCCACCCACCCCAAATCAAACCCACCCACCCCATCCACAGAGCATCCCCAAAGTGCAAAGCAAAGTGCAGCGAGAGTTTAACACCGCCCTACAAAACGGGAAGAAACACAAAATTTAAAAACACGCCTCATCCTAACCTCTTCCCCACCCCGCCCACCACCACCATCATTTCCCCTCCCTCCCCTCCAACACGTCTCACGATTAAAAAGAAGAAAAAAAAAACCAAAACACTCTTCTTTCTCACCAAACGGTCCGCAAGCGGGAACCTCAGGAATTTGCGTGGTGCTACCTGAAGAAGGCTCCTATTGAGCGTGACCGTCTCCTGTGTCCAGATCCAGACCGTAGAAAAAAAAAAAAAAAAAAGAAAAAAAAGAAAATTGCAATCCGTTTATAAAAATATCAGCTGTATCACAAGTGTCCTGAATCAAATTCTTGCTGGGAACAGAGCTGAGGCAGCTCAGGTGTGCCCCTTAGGGGCGGTTGAGGTGAAGTGATTGTACGCATCATCAGTCTATGAACCTTTGGCAGGCCTTCTTCCAGCGGCAGGCGGTGCACCACATCTCCTTGCGCTCCATCCCGTAGACCTTGCGGCACTTCTTGGCTTCCCCTCGCGGCTTCCTGGAGAAGAGGAAGAAAGGGGTCGCCCTGGGTCAGAGGCTGGCCTCTGCTAAGCTAACACAAATTCCTACGACAACTTGACCGGACACGTGACAGCGAAAAGATTCACAGATTCAGCTGAAACACGATTGGGTAACACCACACCACTGACCAGCGGGGCCCTCAGGCACACGGCAACACACATCACAGAGAGACATATGGAGAGGGGGGCGGTGCTCACCGTGTCCCGGTCATTTGCTTGGGATTGGGAGTAGCGGTCAGGATCGGCGGCCTCTTGTCCCCAATACTCAGCGTTGGGTGGACCTACAGGAGGGGTTCAGGAGAGGCGTGAAGTTTTTTTTAAATCATGAAAATCATTTCAAAAAAATGTATAAAATCCATGTGTCCAGCTTGGAAGCCAGGCAAATAGCATTTTCGGAGAGGTTAGCAATGTCACCCTCAATCAGGGGCGGACTGACAACTCATGGGGCCCCTGGGCAATAGGGGATCATGGGGCCCCTTGTGCCCTTGCCCAAACTCCAAAAAGCCTATGAAAAAGGTACCAGGGGCATCTCATGGGGCCCCCTACCGACCCCGGGCCCTCGGTCAGCACCCGAGTTTCCAAATGGTCAGTCCGCCCCTGCCCTCAATATATTTTTAACAACACAAAGACCTTATAATATCCACTTACAGCGGAGTTCCAGTCACACACAGACTGTAGCTGCTGACGTTTAAAAAAACAGCCAATCACCCGTCCCTCGATCCCGCTGTGCCCCCCCACACTGCAGCCCGGTTCATCGACTGCCTTGTGTTCCTGGCGCCGGCATCTTCAGTGTGGGCACCCGGCTGTGACAGCTTGTGACTTCACAGCCGGGTGCCCACTGCGCATGCGCTTTCTGAATGGTCCCGTCGTCTTCTGGAACCTGGCACGAGGTGGGACAGACGGACAACTTATGCTTTCAATCGCCTAGGCCAGGGGTAGGCAACCTGCGGCTCTATAGTTGTTGTGGAACTACATTTCCCATGAGGCATTGCAACAAAAATGACAGTTACAGCTATGACTTGCAGAGGCATGAAGGAACTTGTAGTTCTGCAACAGCTGGACAGTCGCAGGTTGCCTACCCCTGGCCTAGGCGATCGCAGTGGAAGTGGGAGCGGGTACCTGTCAATTCACCCCCCCCCCCCATGTGACCGCCGTGATGCGTCGTCATGGCGGTCACATGATCGGGAAACGTCCCGATCGAAAGAGCAGACCGGGACCTTTCCATGAGTACCGGACATGTGTGCTGGGTGCGCGCTCTCAGCGCATATGTTTTTTCTTACATGAACACAAATGTGCGGCTGCTCGGCGTCCAGGCCCAGACTCTGGGAGGCCGCACATTTGTGTGCGGCCGGTGTAAAGGGGTTAAAGCGGAACTTCCCCTTTTGGGTGGAGCTCCGTTTTACGCTACAGAAGATTTTACCCCCTCTTTGTGACCAGGGCATATTTGGCACTGCGCTACTTTAACTGGCAATTGCACGGTCATACAACGCTGTACCCAAATTATATAACTTTTTTTTCCCCCACACACAAAACAGCTTCCTTTTGGTGTGATTTGATCACCACTGGGTTTTTTTTTTTTTTTATATAAAATGAAAGAAGACTGAAAATTTGGAAAAAAAACAAACAATATTTTTTATTTTCTGCTATTAAACATAGCCAATAAAAAAAAAAAAATCTTCATAAAGGCCAAAATGTTTTATGCTACATGTCTGGCAAAAAAAAAAAAAAAAAAAAAGTGTTTATTGATTCGTTTGTGTGAAATTTATATAATTTTTTTTTTTTCCACACAAACTGCTTTATTTTGGTGTTATTTGATCACCACTGCGTGTTTTTTATATAAATGAAAGACTGAAAATTTGGAAACAAAACCCCACAATAATATTTATTTTCTGCTATTAAACATAGCCAATAAAAAAAAAATCTTCCGTTTTATGCTACAAAAAAAAAAGTTTTTATTGATTGGTTTGTGTGAAAGTTATTAGCGTCTACAAACTATGGTAAATATACTGTATTTTTTTTTTTTTTAAGACTAGTAATGGTAGTGATCAGTGACTTGAAGTGGGACTGTGGTAGTGCGGCGGACAAACTGACACTGGGTGGGAATGGACACTAACATCTCCAGTGACACCAACAGAGCAACCAGTGTCAATGCTATACACTGTCACTGTACTAAATGACACTGACTGGGAAGGGGTTAACATCTAGGGGCAATAAAAGGGTTAACTGTGTACCTACCAATGTGTAATGTGTGCTGCTTTTCCTAAGAGATGTGGTTGAGGGGGAAAAAGAAAAAAAAAAAAAAAAAACACACAACACAGACTCATCCCTGCTCTGTGTACAGAGCCCTGTGTTGTTAGTAAACACCGGGCTCTGTACTGTGATTTGCTATGCCAAATTGGCAGATCCGGGCCATAAATCACTGGCCAATCATCAACCAAATGACAGCACTGTTAAAGGTGGCGGGCCCCTACCCAGAAATGCTGGATCACGTACACGTAAGTGATCCAGCGCAGAGCGGCTGTCCCACTGCAGTGAAAGTACACAGAGCAGTCCACAAATCAGTATCAGTAACCCCTGATCACCTAGCAGCTATGCTTTAGCTGCCATTAAAACCCATATCTATGTTTTTGTAGTAGGAATAATACAGGACTTACTGGAGGTGCCTTGATGAGCAGTGGTGGAGGCTGCCAGGATAGGCTCACCTTGGATGTCACAGAAACGCTGATGGGAGAAGGAGCCTGCCGACAAAAGGTACAAACATCAAAAACACAACAATGCCAGAATTGCCTTCAGGCTGCAAACCTTCCCTAAATAAAAGAGATGACCAACTCCGAAAGAACTTTCCTTAGACGGGCTGCAGTTCTCTCAGATACAGAAACCATAAGAAGTATGGCCAAAGCTTTTTTTTTTGCGGTTAGGTCGCTGCAGTGCCCACTTACCGTTGTTCTCTGCTGTTGCAGAGTTGTACCCATATTCAATCTATATAATTTGTTTCACACAAATAGAGCTTTCTTCTGGCGGTATTTGATCATCACTGGGTTTTTGTTTTTTATATATATATATATATATATATATATATATATTAAAGACTGTAAATTTAGAAAATTTTCCTTTTTCCTTTTGCTATGGAGAACATAGCAGCGCACTTCAAAAAGTTAGGATCTCATCCGATTTCTGGCAGATCAAAAAAGGTATTTTTTCATTTTGCTCAGATAAAAGACTTAAAGATTTGTTTAATGATCAGAAAAGCTTGGTCTTTCCCCCTCCCTAATTTAAGTTACATTTTCTTACTGTGGCATGTCCCTGACTTCACGGCAAAGGCTTGCCAACTGGAAAACTGAATGACAAGGTATTGCTTTGTATCTTTCAGAGGCACCGTGGTAAGCCTTTCCATCCCACACAATGGTGGCATCACCCACTTGGGTACAGTTTTCCATAATGCAGAATAAAAGAACATTCGGTGACTTCCGCTTTTAGGGATTGACAGCTTTCTTATAGGTGGAAGGGAAAGGACAGAGACAAACTAGACCAAAAAAATAAGAAAATAAAAGACGAAAAAAGAAAGAAGAATAAGACAGAAGAGAAAAAGAAAAAGAAAGAAGGGAAAAAAGAAAGAAGTGAAAAAAGATAGAAGGGAAAAAGAAAAAGAAAGAGGGAAAAAAAAGAAGGGGAAAAGAAAAAGAAAGGGAAAAAGAAAAAGAAAGGGAAAAAGAAAAAGAAAGAAGGAAAAAAAGAAAAGTAAAAAAAGAAAAAAGGAAAAAAAAAAGAAAAGGAATAAAAAAACAAAAAAAAAAAAGTAATACCATTGGAATTCAGGAGATAACAGAGTTAGACCAAAAAAAAAAAAAAAAGATATATAAAAAGTAGAAAAATCTTACTACTAATTGCAAATATAAAGTCACCTGGTAAGCATGGTCAGTGTGCACATGGCACAGCGTGCTAGGTGCCGACAGACTGAGCGGGGAGATTAGGGGCAGCTCTGTGCTGTTGGCTGCTCCAAGGGACCCTGGACAGAGGAAGGGTGGGGGGCCGGTGGTGGTGGGCGACGTGGGAGTCAAGCTGGACAGTCCGTCTGTCAGTGTATCCACATTCACATCCATTTCTGTGTAGTAAAAATCCTCCTCGCCATCATTGTGGCCCTGTTCTCCGCAGCGCCTGCGGGAGACAAACACGGTGTTGTACCAAATGCACCGTACAGAACAGCCAGGTCAGGCCGAGAGCAGGCGCTCACACTCACCCCAAGTGCACCGCCCGGATGTGCTTCTGGATGGCTGTTGATGTGCTGAGAACTTTCCCACAGTTTTTCCACAGGCAGCGGAACATGAGACGTCCGGAATTCTGTTTAAAAAAAAAAAAAACGCAGAAAGGAGCCTAAGTGTCACCTAGCCAACAACAACCATAGGAAAAGGTCTAAAAAGAAAAAGCCCCACCTTCCTCTTTCGGGGGGTGGGGTCACCAAACAGGAAGTGGGTGGTGTCGGAATCCTCGAGGCCGGCGTCGGAATGGGCGGACAAGGGGGCGTTTTGCAGAGGAGGAGACGGCGTGGAGGGGAAGGAGGTGTAAAAGTCACAGCCATTGGAAGCACCAGAGCTATAGGAGAAGATGGGGTTCATGGCGCAGGCCTCGCCGAGACTTCCTGCAAGGACAAGGAAAACAAAAACATGTGCAAATGGAATGCCGTGTACAGGGCGGTTATAAACCAATGCAAAAACCACAATGAAAAATGCATAATAAACTATTCCTGCAACACACACACAAATCATTAAAGCGGAACTTCGCTCTCAATCATCACGGACCATTTCTAGTCCCTATGCTGCCAACATTAGTAAACAGACAAGAGAGCATATCAGATTTACTTCTTTTAACCTTTATTTTTTCGCATTCTTTTACTTCCCAATTTCCATGCCTAGGCAAATGATGTCATACATCCCAGGAGTCTTCAGGAGGGGGAGGGAGGGTTCTCAGCTCAGCCAATGCCTGAGCTAAGGACAGATGGATTGCTGGCAGTGAAGCAGGTATTTGGTGCACTCAGAAAGAGTTAAAAAATGCGCAGAAGGAGCATGGGCTAAAAACAATATAAAAAAACTTATAGAAGTTGTGTAAATCTTGGTGTGTACATAGATACATATACACTATATATATATATATACATATACACACACATACATACATATATACAGTTGTGTTCAAAATATTAGCAGTGTGTTGAAAAAAGTGAATAAAGCTGAAAATCCTTCTAATACTTTTATTTCCATCCACACAAATGCATTGGGAACACGACACATTCTATTCTATTCCAAATCAAAACATGAAGAAAAATACATCAAATTTGTGTTGTCTCTAAAAAAAATGGAAGAAAAGTGAATATTAGACGGTTCAAAAAAATCGCAGTGTTTGTATTCTTCTTTACAAACTCAAACATTCACTATATAAACTGAGAAATGTTTGAAGATTTTGCTTTCCTTTGAATGACTTCATGAATATTTGGTTGTAGTCGCACTGTTTCTGAGAACTGCTGTACATCTGTGTTGCATGGAGTCACCCAACTTCTGGCCCCTGTGATCAGGTATTCCAGCCCAGGATGATTGGACCACATTCCACAGTTCTTCTCTATTTCTTGGTTTTGCCTCAGAAACGGCATTTTTGATGTCACCCCACAAGTTTTCTATTGGATGAAGATCCGGGGATTGGGCTGGCCACTCCATAACGTCCATCTTGTTGGTCTGGAACCAAGATGTTGCACCTTTACTGGTGTGTTTGGGGTCGTTGTCTTGTTAGAACACCCATTTCAAGGGCATTTCCTCTTCAGCATAAGGCAGCATGACCTCTTCAAGTATTCTGATGTATTCAAACTGATCCATGATCCCTGGTATGCGATAAATAGGCCCAACACCGTAGTATGAGAAACATCCCCATATCATGATGCTTGCACCACCATGCTTCACGGTCTTCACAGTGTACTGTGGCTTGAATTCAGTGTTTGGGGGTCGTCTGACAAACTGTCTCCGCCCACTAGACCCAAAAAGAACAATCCTTTCATCAGTCCACAAAATGTGGCGCCATTTCTCTTTAGGCCGGTCAATGTGCTCTTTGGCAGATTGTAACCTCTTCAGCACACGTCTTTTTTCCAACAGTGGGACTTTGCGGGGACTTCTTGCAGATAGCTTGGCTTCACATCGGCGTCTTCTAATTGTAACAGTCCTCACAGGGAACGTCACACCTTCTTTCATCTTCCTGGAGCTGATTGTTGGCTGAGTCCGCGCCATTTTGGCTATTCTTCTATCCATTCCAATGGTAGTTTTCCGCTTTCTTCCGCGTCTTTCAGGTTTTGGTTGCCATTTTAAAGCATTTGCCATCATTTTAGCTGAGCAGCCGATCATTTTCTGCACTTCTTTATATGTTTTCCCCTCCAATCAACTTTTTAATCAAGGTACGCTGTTCTTCTGAACAATGTCTGGAACGACTCATTTCCCTCAGAATTTCAGAGAGAAATGCACTGTAACCGGCATGTACAACATTTGCTGCCTTCCTTCCTTAAATAAGGGCAATAATTGCCACCTGTTTATCAAAGAATGAATGACCTCACTAATAGAACTCCACACTGCTATTATTGTGAACACGCCCCTTTCAATGAGTGATTCAATGACACAGAATCAGCAGCATGCATGTCATGACTGTCGGGTCTGTTGGATTTCTATTACTCTACTACACCTGCTAGGAAATTATTTGCCATGTAGAAATATCATTTCTACCAAAAACAGTGATTGATCCGGTTAGTGATGTCCGACGGCTATTATTTTGAACACAACTGTACATACACACATAAAATCATTGTACTAGTTGCCACTACTACAATGATCACTGCTTTCCTCCAGGTCATGTGCCGAGTTGATGCTCCACTGCATACTGACCGCAGGGAGTCACTACCACCACCAGAGAAAACAAGTCTTTCTATGAATGGTGGTGGTGCCAAGCAAGATACCACCCGTGGACAGTGTGCAATGGTGCAGCCACAAAACCCAGGGCATTGTGACTACTACTGCAAATGCATTGACTACAGCTTCCACAGCAGCCCATCACATAAGCTGGACTAATGTCACTGCGCAATTAAGATCATGCCCGGAGTTCAGCTTTAACAACAGGCTGCA